>NW_004443939.1:33459396-33485877 GCF_000243295.1 Trichechus manatus latirostris | reverse complement strand
CATTGTTCACAATAGCAAAAAGATGGAAACAACCTAGATGCCCATCAACAGATGAATGGATAAACAAACTATGGTACATACATACAATGGAGTATTACATAACGATAAAGAACAATGACGAATCTGTGAAGCATCTCATAACATAGATGAAACTGGAGGATATTATGCTGAATGAAATAAGTCAATCACAAAAGGAGAAATATTGTATGAGACCACTACTGTAAAAACTCATGAAAATGTTTACACACAAAAAAAAAATATTTGATGGTTACGAGGGATGGGAGGGGTAGGAAGAGAGTCCTAAATTGAGAATAGATAAGTGATAACTTTGGTAAAGAGTAAGACAGTACATAACACTGGGGAAGCCAGCACAACTCGTACAAGGAAAGGTCATGGGAACTCCATAGACACATCCAAACTCCCTGAGGGACTGAATTGCTGTGGTGGAGGGCTGTGGAGACCATGGTCTTGGAGAACAACCAGCTCAATTGGCATAACATAGTTTGTAAAGAAAATGTTCTACCTTCTACCTTGGTGAGTAGCTCCTGGGGTCTTAAAAGCCCATGAGCAGTCATCTAAAATACTCCACTGGTCTCACCCCTTCAGGAGCAAGAGAGAATGAAGAAAACAAGATACAAGGGAAAGATTAGTCCAAAGGACTAATGGACCACAACTACCACAGCCTCCACTGGACTGAGTCCAGTACAACTAGACAATGCCTGGCTACCACCACTGACTGCTCTGACAGGGATCACAACAGAGGGTCCAGGACAGAGCTGGAGAAAAACGTAGAACAAAATTGTAACTCACAAAAAAAAGACCAGACTTACTGGTCTGACAGAGACTGGAGAAACCCCGAGAGTACGGCCCCCTGACACCCTTTTAGCTCAGTAATGAAGTCACTCCTGAGGTTCACCATTCAGCCAAAGATTAGACAGCCCCATAAAACAAAACGAGACTAATGGGGCACAACAGTCCAGGGACAAGGACTAGAAGGCAAGAGGAGACAGGAAAGCTGGTAATAGGGAACCCAAGATCGAGAAGGGAGAATGTTGACATGTCGTCCGATTGCTAACCAATGTCGTAAAACAATATGTGTACTGTTTAATGAGAAACTGCTTGTTCTGTAAACCTTCATCTAAAGTACAATTAAAAACAAAAAAATCCAAGGGTACAGCCTCTAATCTAAGAAGTCAAGAATCAGTGAGCAATGAGGTCAATAATGTGAGACAGCAGGGTTACAGCCAAAAAATGGAAATCAATACGAGGTAGGCTAAATATTATAGATTCGCATGAAGTAGAGAGCCCCAAGAAGAGTACATATGAGTTGTTGGAAGTGAGGGGAGTCTAGCAACGGTCCAGGCAGGCAGAGTGGAGAGCATGGGCAGAGGAATTCCGGAAGTTGCAAAGGCCATAGCTCTAGAGTGAAATCTGTGAACACTTATTCTACCCACTGGCCATTGGCTTCCAATATCTTTCATGCTAGAGTAGTCCAGGCTTACTGGCTTAGCTGCACCCCACAGGTCTCCAGTCTTAGCAGGAAACTCATTGCTTACATCAAAGGGGCAGGTTGCATCCTTGCAGTGAATTGGAGGTTTCCCTGGGGGAGAGAAGTCTAGACCAATGGTGTGATGGTTAATTTTATATGTCAACTTGGGTAGGCTGTAGTTCCCAGTTGTTTGGTAAAACACTGGTCTAGATGTTGTTATGAAGGTATTTATATATGATTAACACTTACAATCAATTGACTTTAAGTAAAGCAGATTACTCTCCATAATGTGGGTGGGTCACATCTAATTGGTTGAAGACTTTAAGAACAAAAGCTGGTGTTTCCAAAAAAAGAGCATTCTGCCTCAAAACTATAACATACATACCCTGCCAGAGTTTCCAGCCTACCTCCTGACCTAGGGATTTTAGACTCAAGATTGTTGGAGTTCCCAGCCCACTACAATCATGTGAGCCAATTCCTTAACATAAATCTCTCTTAATCTCTCGATAGATAAATCAATTGATCTCTATCTATCTATATCCTACGGGTCTATTTCTCTAAAGAATTCTGACTAATACAGTCAAGTTCCTCTGGTTGAGAGTGAGAGAGAAAAACTTGAGCTCAGTCTGCACTGTCTAATATGAAAACCACTAACCCCTTGTGTGTACTGAACAATTGAAATGAAGCTAGTCCAAATTGATACATACTGTGAGTGTAAAATACACACTGGATTTTGAAGACCTGGAACCAAAAAAGAAAGTGTAAGATATCTTACTGTGATGGTTAAGGTTGTGTGTCAACTTGGCTGAGCCATGATTTGGTTTGGCAGCTATGATGTAGTTTGGCAATCGTATGATGTTGTGATCTCTTCCATGATGAGATTTGATATAATGTGATCACCTCCATGATGGGATCTGCTGTGAGTAGCCAATCAGTTGAAGGGGAGTTTCCTTGGGTATGTGACCTACATCGACTATAAGTGGACATTTTGGCAAGGCTCCTGGGCTTTTGCTCACTCTGGATCCTGCAGCTGGCTCCTGTTCATCTGACCTCCAGTTCTTGGGACTTGAGCTAGCAACTTACCTGTGGTCTTGCTTGTTGATCTTGAGATTTGTTGATCTTTGCAACCTGTGAGCAAGAGCCTTGCTCTCTGACCTGCAGATCTTGCGTTTGCCAGGCCCTGTGGCTATGTCAATCAGGAAAATCTTCCATCCTGACCCACGGGCTTGGGGCATTTCAGCCTCTACAACTGTGTGAGCCATTTCCTGGATAAAG
This sequence comes from Trichechus manatus latirostris, assembly GCF_000243295.1. Lineage (NCBI taxonomy): Eukaryota > Metazoa > Chordata > Mammalia > Sirenia > Trichechidae > Trichechus > Trichechus manatus. Next base: position 33,483,113 of record NW_004443939.1, on the reverse strand, counting down.
ATCTCTCTACGTATATATTTATATTCTTTACTGGTTTTGCTTCTCTGAAGAACCCAGCCTAAGACACTCACTACTGTTTTTATGTTGGTTAAATGCTGAAATGATATTTTGGATATACTAGATTAGAACATGTTATTAAAATAAAAAAAAATGATGTTGGCTGTTGGTTTTGTATAGATGCCCTTTATTATGTTGAGGAATTTCCTTTCTATACCTATTTTTGTGAGAGTTTTCATCAGGAATAGTGTTGGACTTTATCTGATGCCTTTTTTGTGTCAATTGAGATGATCATGTGATTCTTTTGTTTTACTTATGTGGTGGATTACATTAATTGATTTTCTAATGTTGAACCATCCTTGCATAACTGCTATGAATCCCACTTGGTAGTGTTGTATTATTTTTTCATAAGATGCTGAATTCTATTAGCTAGAATTTTGTTTAGAATTTTTACATCTATATTCATTAGAGATACTGGTCTGTAATTTTCTTTTTTTGTGGCATATTTGCCTGGTTTCGTTATCAGGGTTATGCTGGCTTTATAGAATGAATTCGGAAGTATGCTTTCCTTTTCTATGTTCTGAAATAGTTTGAGTAGTACTGGTGCCAGTTCTTCCCTGAATGTTTGGTAGAATTCTCCAGTGAAGCCATCTGGGCCAGGGCTTTTTGTTGTTGTTGTTGGGAGCTTTTTTATTACCTTTTCAATCTCTTCTCTTGTTGTGAGTTTGTTCAGATTTTGACCTCAGTGTTCATTTACATAGGTAGTGTGTTTCTAGTAATTTGCCCATTTCCTTTAGGTTTTCAGATTTGTTTGATATAGTTTTTCATAGTACTCTGTTATGTTCCTTTTTATTTCAGTTGGGCCTATTATAATGTCCTCCATTTCACTTCTTATTTGGGTTATTTGTGTCCTCTCCTGTTTTTCTTTTGTCGGTTTGGCTAATGGTTTGTCAACTTTGTTGATCCTTTCAAAGAACCAACTTTTGGTTTTATTGATTCTTTGTATTGTTTTTCTATTCTCTATTTCATTTATTTCTGCTCTGACCTTTATTATTCCTTTCTTATGGTTGCTGTGCACTTGTTTCGCTGTTCTCTTTCTACTTATTTGGGCTGTATAGCTAACGTTTTGATTTTGCCCCTTTCTTCTTTTTGATATATGCATCTATTGGTATAAACTGACCTCTGAGCACTGCCTTTGCTGTGTCCCAAAGGTTTTGGTATATGTTTTCATTCTCATTTTATTCTAGGAATTTTTTTATTCCATCTTTCATTTCTTCTATTACTCATTGGTTTTAAACAAGGTGCTATTCTTTTCCATATATTTGATTTTTTCCTTGCTCTTCCTGTTATTAATTTTTACTTTTATGGAATTATGATCAGAGAAGTAGCTTTGTATAATCTCAGTGCTTTAGATTTTTTTGAGGGTTGCTTTATGGCCTAAGATGTAGTCTGTTCTGGAGAACATTCCATGTGTGTTGGAAAAGAATGTGTACTTTGCTGTTATTGGGTGGAGTGTTCTATATATGTCTGTATCTTTGTTGAGTTTCTTTCTAGATGTTCTGTCCTTTACCAAGGGTGGTGTGTTGAAGTATCTTACCGTTATTGTGGAACTGTCAATTTCTCTTTTCAGTGCTGTTAGAGTTTGTTTTATGTATTTTGGAGCCCTGTTATTATGTGCATTGATATTTATTATGGTTATGTCTTCATGGTGGATTGTCCCTTTAATCATTATATAATGTCCTTCCTTGTCTTTTATGGCAGATTTTGTTTTTAACGTCTATTTTATCTGAGATTAGTATTGCCACTCCTGCTCTTTTTTGGTTGCTGTTTACTCAATTTTTCTTTTTTCCATCCTTTGACTTTTAATATATTTATATCTTTGTTTCTAACTTGTGTCTCTTGTAGACAGTGTATTGGTGGGTCTTTTTTAAAATTAATTCTGTCACTCTCTGTCTCTTTATGGGTGCATTTAAGCCATTTATATTCTGTGTGATTATTGATAGGTGTGAGTTTATTGCTGTCATTTTGTAGTGCTTTGTTTGTGGTGCTGATGTTTTCTTTGTTCCTCTTACTCTACTGTGCTGAATTCTCTTATGGTTTTTTTTTTCATTTCTTTCATTTTTGTAGATTTTGTGTTTTCTGAGACTTTATGTTTTTCTTCTTTATTTTGATGAGTAGGTTTGTTAACATTCTTTGTGGTTCCCTTGAAATTTATCCCTGTCCTCCTTAGTTTGAACCAGTCTTTTATTACTTGATATCGCCTTGACTTCCTCTTCATTTGAAAGTTCTACAACTAGACCACTTATCCCTCTATAATTGTTCTGGCCTTGTCATCATTTACAGACTGACCTCTCTGGTTCCCTGTTATAAATCTTTCAGTTTTGTTTTATCCTTGAGAGTTAATTTCCTATGTTGCTCTCTGGCTGATGCTATCTTGTGTCCTAGATTCAGGTTGTTGTCTGATGTGGTTGGTTTTCTCACTGAAAGACTCCTTTTAATAATTCTTGTAAGTGTGATTTGGTTTTTACATATTCCCTTAATTTCTGTTTATCTGGAAATGTCCTAATTTCACCATCATATTTGAGCGAGAGTTTTGCAGGATATATTATTCTTGGTTTGTAGTTTTTTTTTTTTCAAGGTTTTATATATATTTTCCCATTGACTTCTTGCCTACATGGTTTCTGCCAAGTAATCAGACCTTAGTCTTATTGTGTCCTTTATGTATGTGACTTTTCATTTTTCTTGAGCTCATCTCAGGATTTTTCTTTGTCTTTGGTTTTAGCGAGTGTGATTATGATATGTCTTGGCAATTTTCTTTTGGGGTCTATCCCATATGGGGTCGTTGAGCTTCTTGGATGGGCAGCTTTTCATCTTTCATGATATTAAAGAAGTTTTCTGTCAGCAAATCTTCAGTGATTTTCTCTGTGTTTTCTGTTTTCTCTCCTTGTTCTGGAACTTCAATCACATGCAAATTTTGGCTTTTGATTTTATCCCATATCATTCTCGAGGTTTCTTCATTTTTCAATATTTTCAATTGACTCATATGCATGCAAAAGCTGGACAATGAATAAAGAAGTCAAAAGAAGAATTAATGCATTTGAATTACAGTGTTGGTGAAGAATATTGAACATACCATGGACTGCCAGAAGAATGAACAAATCTGTCTTGGAAGAAGTACAGCTAGAACACTTCTTAGAAAGGAGGATGGCAAGACTTCATCTTAAGAACTTTGGACATGTTATCAGGAGGGATGAGTCCCTGAAGAAGGACATCATGCTTGGTAAATTAGAGAGTCAGCTAAAAAAGGAAGACCCTCAATGAGATGGATTAACACCGTGGCTGCAACATTCGGCTCAAACATAGCAAGGATTTTGAGGATGGCACAGGACCAGGCTGTGGTTTATTCTGTTGTACATAGGGTCAGTATGTGTCGGAACAATCTCAACAGCACCTAACAACAACAATGACTCTAACACAGAAATAAATTTAACATGAATTTTAATACTAGTACTACTACTAATAAAAAAAACCCTGTTGCCGTCAAGTAGATTCCGACTCACAGCTCTTCTTACGTGCTAAATTATGTACCAAGTCCATTATTTGTAAAGCTCATTCATCCTCACAAAAACCCTGTGTGTTAAGGCAAAATGGTAAAGGAATGACAGTCTACCAGGTAGATGAATGATCTTTTATGAAGGTTGCCGTAGGGTACAGAGAGAGTTAAATTTAGGAAGACACAAAAACAAGTCCAGAAGTCCAGCCAAGTGCCTGAAGGAAATAGCTAAAATTGAGATTTAAAAGATAGATGGGGGCTAGATATTTTAAATACCCTGGTCAAATCTCACCTTCTCATAGAAACATTTTGTAATCCCCACTGAGCACAAATAAAGCATCTTTTCAACTTTGTTCCTTAAAAAAAAAAAAAAAAATTATTTCTACTTTGCATTATGTTTAGTTATTTCTGTAACTCTCCTTCACTAATTTGGTGATTCTTCAAACACTGAACAACACCTTTATTTCCTTTAAAAAAAAATACTCCCCAACAACCATTTCAAAGTCTTTTATATGATAAGTGCTCATTAAGTGTTGCTGAATTTATGCCTGCGGTACTAAGAGTTCAATTTTCTGGAAGTACGGTTTTTAGTATAAAAGGATTCTTGGTCTCCTTCTTTGTTTCATTTAAGTGTGATTTTCTTACCTCTTTCCTGAACACCTATTTACAGCTTCCTGCACTTCAGACACCAGCCCCTCCCCTTCCCAAATGCACTTTTAACCACATTTTTTTTTATCAGAAATACTTGGATTTTTTTCAATTTATTGACAAATCCAGCTATTAAAATTACTCAGTCCTAGAAAGAATTGACATTGGATTCTCCCCTAAAGTGAAGCTTGTTGGTTTTCTTCTTTCAACATCAATGTGTATTTTTACTGTAAACATGAGAGCACGCAGGCTGTGATTCCCTTTGATTTGGTTGCATATTTGCAAAATTAAATGTAAAGCAAATGTAGCTTTGTAAAAATCACCTCTCCCATAAAACAAGATAATGTGAGAGAGGAGGATAACAATTAGAAGCAAGCCGTCTTAGCAAGGTGATGAATTCTTTGTACAGTAGAAATGTATAATCATCAAAGAGTTTTATCTCGCTCTGAATGCTACATCACATGTGCCTGTGTAAATTCCAACACACCTGCCTGAACACTGAGAAAAACACAAAGGCTCAATCCTTCATTCTAACACTGGGCTCAATTTTTACCCTGAGTTGCTGTAGGCACTCATGTAGCACAGCGTATTTTAAGACATTCAACACCTTGCATGAGCGTTCCTGTGCCAGAGCAGATTATTCAAAGTAATAGCCTGGAGTGGTGCGTGTATACTTCAGGGGACTGCCTAACCTATTGTTTATTTCAAAAGGAGAGGCAGTTTCCTGGGAACAGACATTGCCAATCACATTTCAGTGTTGTCCCAAATCCTCTAGGAAACAAGAAGGTTGAGAGAAAGGTATTTTCCTTCTAGAACTTCATCAAGCATTTGAACCTAGAAAAGGGAGAAACTGCAACAAACAGACAACCCAAGAATCAGAAAAATAGCACATCGATAATCCATAAAATTAGAGGTAAGAGAAATATTTCTTCAAATCTGATTTGTGGTTGAGGGGGAGGGGTGAAGGTAGAGGGTGAGAGAGAAAGAGAGAGAGAATAAATGATTGTTTTCTTCCAAAATATTATAATTGGAAATATCTACAAGAAATCTCCTTCTTCAGGTTATTTAGGAGACCTGGTGGTCCAGTGGTTAAAGCACTTGGCTGCTAACTGAAAGGTCGGTAGTTCAAACCCACCAACAACTCCTTGGAAGAAAGATGTGGCAGTCTGCTTCTGTAAATATTTATAGTCTTGCAAACCCTGACGGGCAGTTTTACTCTGTCCCATAGTGTCGCTATGAGCTGGAATCAACTTGATGGCAATGAGTTTGGTTTGGTTTTAGGTTGTTTTAGTTTTGCTTTGACTAAAAACCATTGTTAATACTCATAGTTATTTTGTGATCAAGTGTGAGAAGCACAGTAGATGGTGTTTCTGTGGGTGTAGGAATCTGATAGTAATGAGAGAATTGAGTGTAAGCATCTTAGAGGTTTGATTGATCATGCACATTTAAAAATATGTATCAAGTTTACTAGACTATAACTTATTATATGACTATTAGTTGGCATTATGTCTTCTCTTCTAATGGAAATTATATAAAAACCGCAATGAGAAAAAAATGCAATTTTCAGAGAACCTAGGAAACATACAATCTGCTGATTTTGAAATATACGTAGGTATTCCCAAAAGCAGCAAAAAATGGACTAAAGGCTTGTGAGATATGTGAAGAAACATGAATACTGGCAAAAGGACTCAGTAGTGGTAGATCTCAGAATATGCTAGTAAAACTTTGCTTCCAGAAGGGTAAGGACTCATCCTGAAGTTGAAGCCATACACCTTGCTCGCAATAAAGAATGAGAAATGGGTGAGCAGAGCTTGCAACAAAAGCCTTCCTGGAGCTTGTTTGGATCAAAGAAAAAGAGGAATCAAGAATCATATTGGAGAGCCATATCTGTAGGAAGATATTTATCTCTGTGACAGCAGAGAAGGGAGAACCTCTGAGTTGCAAACCTTGGAAGACAACCCTGCATTCTTTCCTTTCACAGGGGTGAACAGCAAATAATCCATATAAGAAAATTCAAATTTGGTAAAAATTACCGAGATTGCCACGTCTTTCTCTTGCAGAGTCACTGGATGGGCTCGAACTAGGGCTCTTTCAATTCCTAATGATGTGAATCATCTTTTCATGTGTTTATTTTCCATTTGTATATAGTCTTTGGTGACATATTCATATTTTTTGTCCAATTTTTTTTTTTCCTTACTACATTTTGAGAGTACTTAATATAGTCTGGAGTCCTGGTGGTGCAGTGTTTAATAGCTTGGCTGCTAACCAAAGTGTTGGCAGTTTGAATCCACCAGCCACTCCTTGAAAACCCTATGGGGCAGTTCTACTTTATCCTATAGGGTAGCTATGAGTCAGAATCGACTTGATGGCAACAGGTTTGGTTTTGATTTAGTAATATAGTCTAGATACAAGTCCTTTATCAGATATATGATTTGTAAATATTTTATCCCAATCTGTGGCTTATATTTTCATGCTTTTAACAGTGTCTTTTAAAAAGGAAATTGGTTTATCACCCTTTTTCTTTATGAATTGTGCTTTTGTGTGATCTAAAAATAAATCTTTGTTTAACTCAAGTTCATATAGACTTTGTTCCATGTTATCTTCGAGAAGTTTTAAAATTTAAACTCTAGATTCAAGTTTATAATCCACTTTTTGTTTTGTTTTAAATAGATATGTGAGAAAACATTTGACAGTTCAAGAATCTTCACGTGTACAGTTCAGTGACATTGTGTTCATCATGTTATTCAAATATCACACTTATCATTTCCAAATTATGCCATCACTCTTACCAGATGCTCAGTACCCCCTAAGCATTGTGTCTGCTTTCCTCCTCCATCCTGCCCACCCGTGGTAACAACTAATAAAGTTTGGTCTTTATACACTTCCTATTCTATATATTTCATATATATAAGTATAATGATGCAAAATTTGTCCTTTTGTGACTGACTGACTTCACTCAGCATAATGTTTTCAAGGTTTGTCTATGCTGTATCAGGACTTCATTATGGATGAGTGATACTCCTTTCAATGTATGTACCACATTTTGTTTGTCCATTCATTTGCTGATGGACAATTAGGCTGTTTCCCCTTTTTTTGGCTATTGTGTACAGTGTTGTAATGAACATTGGTGTAGAAGTATTTTGAGTTCCTGGTTTCAGTTCTGTTGAGTCTCTAGGAGTAGAATTGCTGAATCATATGGTAATTCTATGTTTAATTTTTTGAAGAACTGCCAAATTGTTTCCCACAGCAGCTGTACCATTTTACAATCCCATCAACAGCGGATGAAAGTTCCAACTGCATAATCCACTTTTGAGTTAATTTAGTGTATAGGGAGTGAGGTATGAATCAAATCTTATTTTGTGCATATTGATATCCAATTTTTTTTCAGTGTCTTTATTGAAAAGGCTTTTCTTTTTCCACTGAACTGCCTCTGTATCTTTGTTGAAAATCAATTGACTGTAAATATAGGAATCTATTTTTGCATTCACTATTCTCTTCTCTTTATTTATAGGTCTATCAGTTTCAGGGCAATAATCTCTTGATTACTGTAGCTTTAGAGAAAATTCTGAAATTAAGTAGTGTCAGTTTTTCAACATTGTTTTTGTTTAAAACTGTTTTGGCTATTCTAATTCTTTTGCCTTTCCACACAAATTTTAAAATCAGCTAGTTGATTTCTAAAAAAAAGTGCTGGGATATTTATTGAAGTTGTATTAAATTTATAGATAAGTTTGGGGAAATTTGACATCTTAATAGCATTGAGTCTTCAAATAACCAAATATGTTATGTATCTACATTCAGTTAGGTCTTTCCTGATTTCTTTCTTCCTTAGTAATTATTGATCAATAGTTTTCATTTCTTGTAATTTCTTTGTCTGGTTTTTGTATCAGACATGCTGGACTCATAAAATGCTTTGGGGAATATTCATTCATCTTGTATTTTCTAGCAAATTTTGGGTAAAATTAGTATCACTTATCCTGAAATGTTCAGGAGAATTTGCCAGAGAGGTAGTCTGGGTCTGGAATTTTCTTTGTTAGAAAGTTTTTAACTACAAATTTAATTTATTTAATAGGTAATGGCTCCATTAAGGAGATACATTTCTTCTTGAATGAGCTTTGATAGTTTATATATTTCAAGGAATACATTTATTTTTTGAATTAATGGACATACAGTTGCACGGAATATACCCTTACTTTGATGACACCTAACAACAATAACAACAACACACTTTTAGTGCGTTGTAGGGTCTATAGTGTTATTTTCTCCTTTATTCTTGACATTTTTCATTTGTGTATATTTTCTTTTTCATAAAATGTTTTTGGTCAGTCTGGCTAGAAATTTATTAATTTCATTGATTAAAAAAAGAAGAAGAAATTTTGCTTAAACTCATTTTCTCTTTTTCTGCTCCAATTTCCAGAATTTTCTGCTCTTTATTATTATTATTATTTTCCTTCTTGCTTTAGGTTAATTTGTTTAGATCACTGACTTGGGGCCCTTTATTATTTCCTGATAAAATCACTTAATGTTACAAATAAACCTCTAAGCAGTTCTTAAAACATATCTCATATATTTTGTTTTTCATTTAATCAATTTTTTTCTTAATTTCCCTTTGACCATGGGTTATTTGGAGATGTATAATTTAATTTTCACATATTTGGAGTTTTTTCTCATATTTTTCTCTAGTGTTTTTAATTCCATATAAGAGCATATTTGTAGAATTTTTTTTCCAACTAGCGTTTTTTATTTTTTATTTTTACTATTTTTTTATTGTTGTAGTTTAAGAGAAAGTTTACATTTCAATATAGTCTCTTAAATGAAAATTTATACATACATTGTTATGTGACCCTAGTTGCTCTCCCTGTACTGTGACAGCACACTCCTCCTTTCCACCCCTGATTTCCCGTGTCCATTCAACCAGCTTCTGTCCCTTTTTGCCTTCTCATCTCGCCTCCAGACAGGAGCTGCACATTTAGTCTCACGTATCTACTTGAGCTAAGAAGCACACTCTTCACAAGTCTCATTTTATGTCCCACAGTCCAGTCCAATCTTTGTCTGAAGAGTTGGCCTCCAAAATTGTTTTAGTTCTCGGCTGATAGAGAATCTGGGGACTATGCTTTCTGGGGTTCCTCCAGTCTCAGTCAGACCACTAAGTCTAGTCTTTTTATTAGAATTTGAGTTCTGAATCCAACATTTCTCCTGCTCCATCACGGACTCTCTGTTGTGTTCCCTATCAGGGCAGTCATTGGTGGTAGCCAGGCACCATCTAGTTCTTCTGGTCTCAGGCTGATGAAGTCTCTGGTTTATGTGGCCCTTTCTGTCTCTTGGGCTACTACTTTCTTTGTGTCTTCGGTGTTCTTCATTCTCCTTTACTCCAGGTGGTTGGGACCAGTTGATGCATCTTAGGTGGCCGCTTGCAAGCTATTAAGATCCCAGACGCCACTCATCAAAGTAGAATGAAGAACATTTTCTTAATAAGCTTTGTTATGGCAATTGACCTAGATGTCCCCTGAAAGCATGGTCCCCAGACCCTTAGCCCTGCTACTCTATCTCTTAAAGTGTTTGATTGTATTCAGGAAACTTCTCAGCTTTGGTTTAGTCCAGTTGTGCTGACTTCCCCTGTTGTGTGTGCTGTCCTTCCCTTCACCTAAGATAATGCTTGTCTACTATCTAGTTAGTGAATAACCCTCACCCTCTCTCTCCACCCTCGTATCCATCAAAGAATGCTTTCTTCTGTGTTTAAACCTTTTCTTGAGTTCTTATAATTGTGGTCTTCTACAATATTTGTCCTTCTGTGACTGACTAAATGCACTCAGCATAATGCCCTCCAGATTCCTCCATGTTATCAGATGTTTCAGGGCTTCATCGTTCGTTATCTTTGCATAGTATTCCATTGTGTGGATATACCATCTGGGTTATTATCTGGTTGCTCTGTCCTGTGTTCTAGTCATTGGTTTTCATCTGATGTTATTGATTTTCTAACTGGAGGACTCCCTTCAGTATTTCTTGTAATTTTGGTTTGGTTTTTGCAAATTCTCTAAACTTCTGTTTATCTGGAAATGCCCTAATTTTGCCATCATATTTGAGAGACAGTTTTGCTGGATATATAATTCTTGGCTGGCAATTTTTTTCCTTCAAGGCTTTATATATGTCATCCCATTGCCTTCTTGTCTGCATGGTTTCTGCTGAGTAGTCTGAGCTTATTCTTATTGACTCTCCTTTGTAGATGGCTTTTCTTTTACCCTTAGCTACTCTTAAAATTCTCTCTTCATCTTTGGTTTTGGCAAGTTTGATGATAATGTGTCTTGGTGACTTTCTTTTGGGATCTACCTTATGTGGGGTTTGATGAACATCTTGGATAAATATCTTCTCATCTTTCATGTTATCAGAGTAGTTTTCTGTCAACAGATATTCATCAATTTTCTCTGTATTTTCTGTTATCCCTCCCTGTTCTGGTACTGCAATCACTCGTAGGTTATTTCTCTGGATAGAGTCCCACATAACTCTTAGAGTTTCTGCATTTTTTAAAATTCTTTTATCTGATTTTTCCTCAGATAAGTTGTTGTCAAGTACTTTACTTCAGTCTACTACTTCTGACTTCTATTGCCTCAATTCTTCTCCTATGACTTTCTATTAAGTTATCTAATTCTGAAATGTTATTGTTAATCTGGATTTCTGACTGCTGTCTCTCTATGGATTCTTGTAGTCTATTAAATTTGTCATTATGCTCTTGAATAACCTTTCTAAGTTCTGCTACTGCTTTGTCTGTATGTTCTCTGGATTTCTCTGCATCTTGATGGATTTCCTTCCTAATTTTTTGACTAGGTCTGTATATTAATCTTTTGTATTCTGCTTCTGGTAATTCCAGGAAATTCTCTTCCTCCAGAAAATTTATTGATTCTTTATTTGGGAGCTTGCTGAAACCATCATGGTCTGCCTGTTTATGTGATTTGATATTGACTGTTGTCTCTGAGCCATCAATAAGTTATTATAATTTTTTTATTTTATATTTGCTTACTGTGTCCTAGCTTCTTGTTTTGTTTTGTTTTGATATGTCCAAACAGGCTGCTCATGTAAGCTATTTTAATTATTAGCGCCTTTGAAGCTCTAACATCCTGTCACCAGGTGGTTAGATCTGTTACTAAGTATGTGAGTCCAGGAGTCCCTTTAATTTTCTTGTATGGATTCTGCTCAGGTGTCCAGATAGTCAGTTATCAAGTATGTGGTGCAGGCTCTCACCTACAGCCCTAGAGAGGCATGGGTGATTGGTGTAGGCACAGGTATCTGGCTGCAGTAGGGGGTCAAGCGCTGAGCAAGGCAGGGGGCTGATGGCTGCCCCTGAGTGTCTGAAAGGAAAGTGTGTCCCTCTTTCCTAGACTGAGTAAATAGGTGAGTTTTGCATCTAGTCTATGAGCACCCTATGCTGTTGGCTGTAAGGACTGGGGGCATCACTTATTCTTGGACCCCTGTCGCAGGTGGCTAGACGGTGTACGTGGAGCCACCAGTCCTCAAACCCCTGATGTGGGCAAGTGAGGAGTCTGCTTAATGAGCAGAGCAGTGTCAAATGTCACAAGCTTGCCACCTCACAGCTGAAACAGTTGAAGTCAGACTTCAGCTATATACCCTGTTGTACTGTGGTAGTGAGGGCTTACACTGTTGAAATGGGCCCACAGAAGTCTATGCAGGGGTGAAAGGCATTCAAAGTCTGCAGACCTCTCATGCCTGTGCCTAGGTAAATGAGCTGTGCCAACACTGAGGTCTTGGGTTAGGGGAACCAGGAGTTTATTTTTTCCCTGTTTGTTAATTTGTTCCCTCTCCAAGGCTGGGAGAATGCCTCTGGGCTCCTTAAGGATACTACTTCCAGCCCAGGGAACTCAGCAATAGCTGAAGCCTGAAGTGACTAGGACCCAGTGCAGATCGGGGAGGGAGGAGGTAAATTGGAGAGAAGTTTTTCCCAAATGGGGTGTTTTTTCTTTTTTTATCCCCACGGTAGGCCACATGCAAGTACTTATATTTAGCCACTTGAGTGCGGCTTTTCACTGGTTCTGGATGGCTGAGTAGACTTGGAAAATGGCTATGGAGTGCCACTGTAGCCTCACCATGCACAGGAGCTGATCCGGCCTGAAGGTTTCAGGCTCCTGCTGGGTCAGGTCTGGCAACTCCTCGCTGCTTCCAAACCATCTCTCCCTCCCCCCGCCACTCAGTCTGATTCCTCAACTTTGCCTTTGATGTTCAGGGCTCCTAGATAGTCATATACAATCAATTCACTTGTTTTTTTGGGTCTTTGTTGTAAGAGGGACCACAGAAAGCATCTGACTACTCCACCATCTTGTCCCCTCCCCTGTAGAATTTTTAATTGCTTCAGATTTGTTAAGAGTTAGTTTATGGCCCATGATAAGTTCTATCTTGATGAATGTTCCATTTATACTTGAAAAGAATGTATATTCTGCTTGTATTGGATAGTGGTCAATTAGTTTAACTAGTTAATAATATTTTTCTGGCCTTCTATATTCTTATTGATTTTCTGTCTTTTTATTCTGTCAGTAACAGAGAGGAGAAATGAAATCTCTAATTATAAGTGTGGATTTGTTCATTTATCCTTTCAGTTTTATCAGTTTTTGCTCAGTGTATTTTGAAACTCCATTGTTAGGTACATACACATTAAGGGTTGTTACATCTTCATAATGAAATGGCACATTTATCACTCTATAATACTGATATTCTTTAATATTAATTTAACAATTGAAGCTTTTTTTGACTGCTGCATATGTGATAAAACTGTTTTTCTTCTATTTATAATGTATTTAAGTCTTATATTTAAGGTGAGTTTCTCATACAGTTGAGCCATGCTTTTTTATTCAATTTGAAAATCTCTTTCTTAAATGGATTTGTTTAGAGCATTTATATTTAATATAATTATTGATATAGTTGAATTAGTACCTAGAGTTTTGCTAACTGCTTACTATTTCACTTGTTCTTTGTTTCTTCTGTACTCCTTTTCTGCCTTCTTGTCTATAAATTGACTGATTTGTATATAAACTGATTATTATACATTTTATGTACAATAATGTTTATTAATTATACCTATTTATTTAAAAAATACTCCCTTTGTGTTTATAATATACAGTTATTTATTCCCTTTTTTCCTCAAAGAATATTATGCTTGTTTTCTAACTCCAGGTGTTTGCACATTTAAGATATCGGTGTATTCCTTCCACCTTCTTTTGAAGCTTCCTGCGTTGTTCAATATTTTGCCCATAGAATCCTTCACTATTACAACTCGAGGATTGAATTTTTTCTTCAGTTCTTTCATCTTGAGAAATGCCAAGTGTGTTCTTTGCTTTTGGTTTTCTAACTCCAGGTCTTTGCACATATCATCATAATACTTTACTTTGTCTTCTTGAGCTGCCCTTTGAAATCTGTTGAGCTCTGTTACTTTCTCATTTCTTTCATTTGTTTTACTTACTCTATGTTCAAGAGCAAGTTTCAGAGTCTCTTCTGACATTCATTTTGGTGTTTACTTTCTTTCCTATCTTTTTAATGACCTTTTGCTTTCTTCATTTATGATGTCCTCGATGTCATACTACAGTTCATCTAGTCTTCAGCCATCAATGTTCAAAGCATGAAATCTAGTCTTGAGATGGTCTCCAAATTCAGGCAAGGTATACTCAAGGTCTTATTTTGGTCCTCATGGACTTGTTTTTCTTTTCTTCAGCTTCAACTTAAACTTGTATATGAGCAATTGATGTTCTGTTCTGCAGTCAGCCCTGGCCCTGTTCTGACTAATGATATTGAACTTTTCCATAGTCTCTTTCCACAGATATAGTCAATTTGATTTCTGAATTTTCCATCTGGTGTGGTCCACATGTATAGCTGCCATTTATGCTGTTGAAAAGAAGGTATCTTCAACAAAGAAGTCTCTGGTCTTGCAAAATTTTATCATGCAATCATCTCTGGTGTCCTTTCTATTACCAAGACCATATTTCCCAACTATAGATTCTTCTTCTTTGTCTCCAACTTTCACATTCCAATCATCTGTAATTATCAATGCATCTTGATTGCATGTTTGGTCAATTTCAGACTGCAGAAGTCGGTAAAAATCTTCAATTTCCTCATTTTTGGCATTAGTGGTTGGTAGGTAAATTTACATGATAGTTGTATTAACTGGTCTTCCTTGTAGGTGTATGGATATTATCCTATCACTGACCGCACTGTACTTCAGGAGAGTTCTTGAAATGTTCTTTTTGATGATGAATGCAAGGCCATTTCTCTTAAATTTGTCATGCCTGGCATGGTAGACCATATCATTGTCTGATTCAAAATGGCCAATACCAGTCCATTGCAGCTCACTAATGCCTAAGATATCAATGTCTGTGTGTTCCATTTCATTTATGACAACTTCCAATTTTCCTAGATTCATTCTTTGTACATTCCACATTCTGATTATTAATGAATATTTGCAGCTGTTTCTTCTTAATTTGAGTTGTGCCACATCAGCAAATGAAGGTCCCGAAAGCTTGACTCTACATTGTTAAGGTCAACTCTACTTTGAGGAGGCACTACTTTCCCAGTCATATTTTGAGTGCCTTCCAACCTGAGCAGCTCATCTTCTGGCACTATATCAGACAATATTCCACTGCTATTCATAAGGTTTTCACTGCCCAAGTTTTTCAGAAGTAGACTGTCAGGTTTTTCTTCCTAGTCTATCTTACTGTGGAAGCTTCGCTGATACCTGTCCATCATGGGTGACCCTGCTGGTAGTTGAAATACCAGTGGCATAGCTTCCAGCATCACAGCAACACACAACCCACTAAGTACAACAAACTGAGAGATGCATGGTGGAAGGGTGAGGGTGGAGGCTGAAAATTTTTTCAACCGTAGACAGTTATGGAAGGCAGTGTACATTTTTATATGTTGTTGTGAACCATTGAGTTGATTTTGACTCATTTTTGTATATTACTTATGTATTATATTCTTGAACTATGTGAGTTTTTTTTTAAAAATTCATTTAAAAATAAATTAATGAACAAATAAGCAAATCCTAATCATTATTAGATTACCTTCCTGAGCTGCACCATTGTTATTGTGATTTAATTACATATATTTAAGTTGGTTTTATTTTAAAACCAATATAATTTTTTATATCTTTTCCATTATATTAAAGTAAATATATGACAGACAGGTAATTGTCAAAGCCTACATATTTTCAAATACCTAGAGAGGTTTTTTTGACAATATTTAATTAAACAAGGTGTCCTTTGGAACAGCTAAGATGGAAACATTTAGAAGTCTGTTTTCACTCCTCTGTGGAAAGTGTGGGAAATGAATAATGGACATAGGTAATTAAAATGGGAGCCTTTGAATTACCTAAGATGACATTGAGCAATACCAAGAGGACATCCTAGGGAACATGCAAAAAAATCAAAAGTATTCTTAATAGGTATGGGAAACAGGACAAGAAACTAGAAAGACTCTTTTATTTAGATATGATGATTATATTATTCCTTCTAGATTCAGCTCCTTGGTTAAAAAAAGAAAAAGTTTCTTGTTATGTGTGGGAGCAAACTATTCTACTAAGGTTAATATGACAGGTTGATAAAAATAAGAAAGGGATATGATTGTCATTGCTTTTTAAAATTTTTTCCTCTAAAATATATCTTGAAGAGAAGATAGGGTAGGATATAAATGCCTTTGTAATGAATATATGCAGAGACCATAAGGTAATAATGTATCTCCCAAATGGCATCAATTTCTAGATAGCTCTCTAATTTGGAATGTTACTGATAGCCTAATTATGGGTCTGTTTCAAGCCCATCATTGCATTTATTTCCAAAAGAACCAAGGGGATGCATTTTGAAACAGAAAAAAAAAAGAAAATCAAACTTCAGTCTGGTAGGTATTGAATGTATTTAAGAAAAAATAAACAAATGGTACTTGTTAAATCATGAAATGAGGAAGAAATAATGGATGAGATAACATTCTAATACATGTTATTTTTTAAATCCTTGTTTTCCTAAAATGGGGAATCACTTTGGGAAGAAGGTTAGATCAAGGAATAATCATAAGTAATAAGTGAGTTATTGGGAAGTACACGTAAGTATATGCACATGCACTCACACACACACACTAAGCTTTTTATTATAGCTAGAGATGGACTCAGGTAATAAAAAGCCAAGTCATCTCTGCTTACAATAAAGCCCTAAAATAAAGAACAAACCTTATTATAAGGACATGAAATTTCAAATGAAAGTATAATTGGCTTGCTGCATTTTAAGACTGCATTACTGGGCTACGACATTATTGTTGTAACTTTATTACATACATTTAAAATTGAGCTTATTGTAAAGCAGTTTGGATTCTGTCTCTTTGTCTGCTTTATCATTCAGCCTGCCTCTTCACCCCAATTGTTCTCTAATGAAGATCAGTTCTGTCCCTTGATTTTGTTGGCAATACAAATCAAAGTTTACTCTCAATTTTCCATAAAGGGTGTCACATGGTCTTCACAAGATTTGTAGTCATATTCATTGCAATTATGTCATATGTAGATCCTTAATTTTTGAAAATTTCCTAACCATATAAGCATTAATTCTCCGCTAATAATATAATGAATCCTTTTCCCTGACATGACTGCTCAGAGCCTTTGAGCTTTGTTTTTAAATGGCCAGAGAAAGTCAAGAAAAAAAATGTTTCACAACACTGTTTTAAGAATTTTGCTCTACTGTAAAAATTGATTGTGATCATGGCATAGTTTAATGATTTGTTTTTTTTCTTGCTGTTGTTTTAGTCTTTGTTTTTTTAGTCTTAATCCTGATAAAAGATAGCCAAAGCAAAAGAGGCATGTTCTCCTTGAGGAGTAGTTATTTTCTACTCTAAGTGTAAAAACTACCCATAAGTAAAAATCAAACTTGATACAAACACAATATATTTAGAAATTAACAATTCATGATTCCACGATACAAGTTTAGGGTAATTTAGGTTTGGGATTCAGACTGCCTGGGCTCAATTTTTGACCTACTATTTACTCAGGTGTGTTAATCTTCAGCAATTTCTGAACTGTAAAATAAAGTTAAGAAAATATATATGTATACACCCACTTCACAGGATTGTTATGAAGATTAAAGGAGCTAGTACTTGAAAAAGGTTTTGCACAGTGAATGGAAAATTAACACCTCACTTAATGCTAGTACTATTATGTTATAAACCTAAGAGTTATCTAAGGAGCTCCGGTGGTGCAAATGGTTAAGTGCTTGGCTGCTAACAGAAAGGTTGGTGATTTGAACCCATCCAGCTACTCCATGGAAGAAAGACCTGGGGATCTGCTCCCACAAAGATTACAGTCAAGAAAACCTTATGGGACAGTTCTACTGTATCACACAGGGACTCTATTAGTCAAAATCGACTCAACAGCACCTAACAACAACAATGAATCATCTAGGGAAGACCTGAGTCACTGTGTCTCTTTCAAGGACGATTTATTTTTCATTTTTATGTGAAATGAAAGAGGTAAAGAGGTGTGGAAGTGAGGAGAAAAATATTTAAAACAATAGAAATAGCATATGGAAAAACCCAGAAACTTACCAGAGTTAAAGGCTTTGGATTTACAGTTCTGTAGAATCTTAACATACCCTTAGACCATGAAAATTTTAACAAATTATTCAAGCAAAATCAAGCCTACACAATTAACACAAAGAAAAAAAAACTTCTTTATAATCTCCCTTTTCCACTACTACCCTATTTATCTCCCATCCGTTGCAGTCACACTTCTTTAAATAATTGCCCCTGGATGCCACACTGATTTCCTCAACACCTTCTCAATGCTCAACCAATGACATTATGACTTATAACTAAAACTGCTCTCATTATATGTCACTGAAGTCCTTGGACATATTCACTTCTTATCTAACTTGAATCTACTTGTTGCCAAACGATCCTTATTTTACTTGAGGACTACCTCTTGTAGCATTTGATACAGTAAACTACTCCTCTTACTTAATTTCCATGGCTTTCCCTGCTACTTCTCTGAATTCTCTCTCCTTCCCAATTTCTTTGCAATCTCCTTAAATGTTGATGTTTCTTAAAGCTATGTCTATGTTTTCTGTTCTTCTCATTCTGCCTGATAGCCACGGAGAATCTCATCTACTCTCATGTCTTCAGATCTACATTTACCATCCAGACTTATCTCCTGAGCCTTCTAGAGAAGTAAAACCAGTAAAGTGTATAAATATATATATAGAGAGAGATTATATCAAGGAAACAGCTCACGCGATTGTAGAGGCTAGAACGTCCCAAGTCCATGGATCAGGGTAGAGGCCTTTCCCAAGTCACACAGCTGTAGAAGCTGGCAAGCCCAAGATCGGCAGGTCGGAGAGCAGGGCTCCTGCTCACAGGCTGTGCAGATTGACGAATCCCAGGTTCGGCTGATAAACTGACAGCTCACGTCCCAAGAACAGGAGATGAGACGGCAGGAAGCAGCCACAAGATCCAGAGAGAGCAAAAAGCCAGAACGTCTGCTTATATACAGATGTGGGCCACACCTCCAAGGAGACTCCTTTTCATCTGATAGGCCACTTACAGCATATTCAATCATGAGAGTGATTACATTAAAACACTGAGAATCATGGCCCAGCCAAGTTGACACACAGTCTTAACCATCACACCCTGACATGTCTACCCAAATGCTTTCTGAAGTAGCTACTTAAATAGCTCAGAGTACCTCGAAGTTAATTATTTCAAACTGAAGTCTTTTTCCACCATCCCTTGCCTTTAAAGTTGCTCCTCTTCTAATTTTCTCCAGCTCATGAAATGTCCACCACTGTCTGGTTGTTTAAGAAAGAGGACCAGGAATCATTTTTCACTCCTTTCTATCCCTTAGACCAACATTCACCCATCACTGAGCCCTGTCTCTTACACCTCATATTTCCTATGTCCACTTAGATGCATTTCTAGGACTAGCGCCATTGTCTAGCCACCAATAATCTTCTTGGATTACTGCAAAAGCCACTTGATTTCTCTCTCTAGGTTCATTTAGGCTTCTCTGATCCATTCTCCACCATTTAGTCAAATAACAACTCTTTACAAAAGAAATTCTCAGGCAGGTTTTCTCTAGCGCAAATTATTTAATGCCCCTGTGACTGGCAGTTCAAATTCACCAACTGCTCCTTGGAAACCCTATAGGGCAGTTCTATTCTGTCCTATAGGTCGCTATGAGTCAGAATCAACTCGGTGGCAGTGGGTTTGGTTTTTTGGTTTGGAAGTTCCTAGGATGAAGACCAAAATCTTTTCACAATTTGACCCTTGCTTATATTTCCAGCATCATCTTTTGCCACTCTTCCTTTGGCAAAATATTCTCATGCCAATCTTAACATTTTTAATATATATATATATATATTCCTTAATTGTCCAGTCTTTTCTTTTTTCAAGATTTTTTTAATAGATCTTTTTTACAGTCTCAATCATTCAATTTGTCCATCCTCTAAACATCAGGCATTATTTTTATCTTAAGTTTTAATGCCACTTCTTTAGAGTAGGATAAGAATTTCCTTCTCACTAAAGTATATCACCCCCAACCACTTATTGGGGTATCCCCATTACATTTCAGAGCAGATACTGTTATTTTTCCACCAATATTCATCATTAATGGATATAATTTTTATTAGTAGAACTCTTAAATTTTATCTAGAAACAAGACAATCCAGCTAAAGACTGCATTTCCCAGCCTCCCTTGCAGCTCAGTGTGGCCTCATAATTAAGTTCTGTCTAATGGGTTGTGAAGGAGCCCTGGTGGACCAGCTGTTAAGCACCCGGCTGCTAACTGAGAGGTTGGCGCTTCAAACCCAGCAGCTGCTCCTCAGGAGAAAGATGTGGCGGTTTGCTCTTCAAAAGATTTACAGCCTTAGAAACCCTGTGGGGCAGTTCTACTCTGTCCTATAGGGTCACTATGAGTTGGAATCGACTGGATGGCAGCAGGGCATGGGGTATGTGTTGTGATCGGAATTGGTGTATGCCAGTCTCAGATTGTGCCCCTATAATGGAATATGGATACATACTCTGGCTCTTCTCCCCATTCCCTCTAGTAGCAGGGTAATGGGAATTAAAACAGCCACCAAGGACCCAGAGACGGAAGCCACATATTGCTGTACTAGCCCTGAACTTTTTAAGTCCAGACATTTATGTGTGGTTTTTATTACTGTACTTTCAAACCTCATCACAGCAGCTTAGTGTGCACTTAATTAAATACGTATGTATTTCTTTTATTATAACCTTCATTATTCTGTATTGCAATTTCTTATTTAATATCTCTTTAGTCAGTTATACACCATGTCTTAGTCACCATTATGTTCTCAGCACCTAACACAGACCTTCATAGAGAGAAATTAATAAATGATAAATAAATAGATGGATGAATGGATGGATGAAAGTCTACAAGGCAAAGTCAGGGCATGATGATGAGCAGGCAGCCTCAGAGTTCAACCCTTCTAAGAGATACCTGCTCTGGCTTATCCTCCTACATGGAACAGAATAAGCTGAACTTTCTTCTGAAATTGTCCTTGACAAGATAACTACAGAACAGGCCATAGATGGCCTCAACCCACCTCTGACTGGAGATTTAACATCTTAATGAAGGAAAATCAACATCTTCCTCCATCCCAGAGGGATGGAAACCTTCTCTAAAGAAAATGCATAGTCATCCCCAAGCTCTGAGGGCCTGTGTGAAGGTCAATCCAGAATAGTCATGATAAATTTGCATTTCCTTGTCTGCTCACTGTAAAAGCCCACCTCCCCAAGCTGCCTGCGAGCAGTCTTGGAGGCAGCAGCCCCGGTTGCTGCTTTCTTTGCGCAATGAAATAAAGGCATCTTTCTGATGTCCCACCTTGGCCTCTTGTTTATTGGCTGTAACAAGTCACACTGAGCAGAACCTGGGGTTTCCACCTGGCAGCAATGAAACTAGAACTTTAGCAGTCTCCCAGTTCTTAGTCAACTGCTCTTTGTATTCCCGATCATTACTCCCAACATGCAAGTAACCCAGCTAAATTGTGAACGCATAACATCACTAACTCTACTACCAATACTGATGACTAAGCACCTTGTGCTGAGTGAGTGTTCCAAATATTTCCTTACAGAGACTGGATGATCAGAGCAAGAGAATCCTTTAAATCAAGGTTGAGAGTGGGCCATTTCTTGCTGACATGCTACGTTTCCTTTTTGCTTTGAGTGAAATTATGCAGCACACTGAAATAATACCTTCAGTACTGAATGATTTGGCAGTCAAGAGAATTAAAATAAGACTTTCCTTTATGGTTAGAAGTAAATTACAAAAAAGGGATACTGGCAGGCAATTACTCTATAAGCTATAGGAATGAAAAGGATTTCACAATGTGAGTTGTTCAGATTCATATAATGTGAAGAGCTGTTGGCAAGTGGAAAATCACTCAGCATCTAAAGGAAAGAAGTGAGGCTATGAATGCTAACTCACTCACACACACACACCAACACACACACACACTCCACAGATACACAATATGTAGATATTCCAAGGTAAAGATGAAAAGATTTAGCTGAAAATATATGGTATTTTTATTTTACAAGTCAATGGAGAATACATATATGATGGATATCTGGCAAACAAGAAAACCACTATACAGTAAAAGCTAAAATAAGAGCATCTGTTGACATTATGTGATCTAACTTAAAATCTAGAATTCAGTACATGTAATTACTTTGGAAATACTCCCAGTGACTCTATGATTGTTCAAAACTCCATCTCCTGGAGTACAAACGCTCCTGAGAGGAGCCAGTTAGCCTTACCATTTGTTAGCACTTTAGTGTGAATGTGCTTATGTATCTTTATTTATTTATTTTTTTAATGTCTGAGAGATTCATGGTTAGCTCAGACAAGCCCTCCACTGCTGTCCTCAGGAGGAGAGAGCATAAAGAAAAGCTAAAATTTTAAGCTCTTTGCTGGAGGAGGCAGGGTCCTACTCTGCAAGTTGGAGGATCTCAAGAATTATTTTCCAGGGTTACTGCATATCATTGTGCAGGATGAACAATGTGCAGCCCTAAAGAATATCATTCGCTTTGTGGATATTGCAGATTGTACACTTACTAAAATAATTTCTGACAGATGATATTAATTGCTCATGTCCTAATGCAACCAATACATTATAATTTTCTGATACATGGAAATAAACAGCCTTGAAGAAAGGGCACCTTTTTCTAATTTGCACAAAGGCTATGAACAAGCTGTTGTCCTGGTAAATCTACTCAAAACTATTATTTTCAGTCCTGTTATTGACATCTAAACATCTATCATAATTTCATTTCTTTAAATTAAAACAGAAGTTATAAAATTTAAGCTTATGGGCCTCATTTGGCTTGTAGATATTTGTCTTATTTTGCAGAGCTATTGTTTTAAACATTTGAGATAAAGTATGAACATTGACTAATTTACGTAAGAATGGAGACATTTTACTTCTTTTAGAAAAAATCAGATTTTGCTGCCTAAACCTGCATTACAATTTGGCAACAATCAGCTAGAGCCAAGTCAAATTAGGTGTTTCATTACAGTCCTAGACACCAGGGCTGAGAATCAGGTGACCCATCATCATGTTGCACACTTGTTTATCTTATAGTAAAAGAACATGTTCTCTGGACACACGATGTCTCTATGAAAAATGGGAAAATAAAGAGACTTGTATTTCAAAAAGAGTGAGAGAGCAGCAGCTATGCCCAACCATTTCGTTCTTGCTTGTGGCTCATCTGATCCTGAGGTATTTTAGTTTTGACCCCAGCTTAAGGCATTGCATTCTGTTAAAGTACAAACATTCCTAGGAGGAGCCATTTAGTCTTATCATTCCTTAGCACCTTCCTGTGAATGTGTTTATCAGATGCACTCCAGCCCCTCAGGCAGGTGGTTAGGGCAAGTTGTGATAAACTAGAGAGAAGGAAAAAGTATCCAGAACAAGGCAAGTGTCTGGAGAGGGCAAGCCTTGAGTGGATTCCAGATCATGAAACCTGTTCTGACTGGCATTCCTGTAATAACTTCATCTTAAAATTGGTACTATTGTGAAAAACTTGAAAGCTATTTCAAGTTAAAACAAAGAAGTTTATTAAGGGTTTAAAACATTGCAATTAGATAACTATGTAGCCCATTAAAAATGGAACCAGGTAGTCCTGGGGTAGTTTTATTATACAAGTATTCTTAGGGGGTAAAAAGAGGAAACAAACCATAAGGAGGGCAATTACAGGAAAATCAGTAAATATTGTAATAATCACACTCTGATTAGTTACTGGTTATTAATAGTATAGTTAGTGATTACAGATAGTTTCACAGGATGCTTAATTCATGGTCACAAGAAGTTTACAAGTATTTTCTTTTTCTTTTTTTTTTATATTTTATTGTACTTCAGGTGAAGGCTTACAGAACAAATAGATTCTCATGAAACAGTAGTACACATGTTGTTTTATGACATTGGTTAACAACCCCACAACATATTAACCCTGTAAATTCTCAAACTTTTTTTTTTTT
>NW_004443939.1:33434370-33453331 GCF_000243295.1 Trichechus manatus latirostris | reverse complement strand
GTATTAGAGATTTGAATTCCCTATCAGGTACTTCTAGTGCATTTTCTTCCACAGGAGAGTCATCTGGTGTTTTAATTTGGACGCCTACTGGAACATCCTGTCCTGTTTTTGTAAATGTTTTGATATTGTTTGCTGTTTTGGGGGCATTCAGTAGTTATTTCTCTCATTTATTGATTGTAGATTTATTTGTTTCATCCCTTTTTTTAAAAAAAATCTGAGTATGTCTGAGCAGGCGGATTGCTTGCTGTTTGTTGTTTGCTCATCTGTGTGCTCAATACTTTTTGCCTCCTTCTCCAACTGGCAGGTTCAGTTACTCAGATATGGTACAGCAGGGCAGGTCTAGCTGAAGAGGCCCCCCTGGGATGGGTTGTTTGTGGTACTCACTACCGCCACCAGGGCTGGTCGGTAACCAGTGCTGGGCAGGTTCCAGTAGGCCATGCCTGGACTGCTTGGTGGTGTGATGTCAAGCGCACAGTGCAGGTAGGCAGGATGCAGCGGGGAGATGGTTACATGTGGAGCTAAGCTGGATATGGGAGAGAGGAGAAAGGAACAGGAGCCAAAAAACATACAAACAAACAAAAAAGAATGCTAGGGGTGCTTTCCATTGGAATGGAGAGATGAGAGACTATGAAATGGAGAAAAACAGAAAGGGGAAGAGGAAGAAAAGAAAAGAATGAACAAATAAAAATCAGAAAGGTTAAAGAACCGCAAATTTCCCAGGGATCCCACCAATGCAGCTATGAGGTCTGGGGAAGTCGCTCTCAGGTGTCGCAGCACAGCCTGGCCAGAAGATGCAGAGGCATGCAAAGCCTGGTATTCAGGGATCAGAAAGAGAAGGAATATATAGAGAGACGAGAAACTGAGCAGTGAAGAAAGAGAAAAGTGAAAAAGAGGGAAAAGAAAACAAAACAAATCAAAAAAAAAAAAAAGAACAAGAAAGGCCCCCCAAAAAAAAAACAGAAAAAAAAAAAACCCAATGAAAAAAGAAATGTCCTCAGGGATCCCTCCACACGTCTGTGGAAGCCGAAGGGGAGTTCCTTGTCACGTACCTCCGCCTGACCAGAAAGGGCTCCCAACTCAAGAAAAGGAAAAGAAAACAAACAAACAATTCAAAACAAATGAACGAACAAAAGCCCTGCGATCCCACCAGCACGGTAGCCCAGACCGGGAATCAGCTCCAAACTCGAATGGAGCTCCGCAGCCCCTCAGGAAAAAGTAAAAATGGCTCACGGAGCCAGGCACTCGAGCGAAAGGAGGGGGAGGCGGCGAGAAGCAAGCAAGAAATCCATAGAAGCAGAAAAAAAAAAAAGCAACACCAGCAGCCAGCAAATGGCACTCAGAGAGCCAGTCAGTGTGGACTGGTGTTTCTGGACAAGAGACTGTGTCCGGGGGAAGCAGAGGAGGCCGAGTGTGGGTGAAGAAGTGTGGAGAGTGGGAAAGCGTAAATCACAAATTGCCGATGCTCTGGAGCCCCTCAGGAAGAAGCAAAGATGGCACATGGAGCCAGGCATTTGATTGAAAGGGGGGGGAGGTGGCGAGAGGCAAGTGAGAAATCAAAGGAAGCAGAAAAAAAAAAGCAACACTAGCAGCCAACAAATGGCACACAGACAGCTGCCCGCTTGGGTGTGTGGAATCCAAGCAGCCGGCGCCTCCCGGTCAAGAGACCGTGGCCAAGGGAAGCAGAGGAACAAATGAACAAAAGCCCTGGGATCCTACCAGCGCGGCAGCCCAGACCAGGAAGCAGCTGCACACTCAAATGGAGCCCCGTAGCCCCTCAGGAAGAAGCAAAGAAGGTGCTGGGAGCCAGGCACTTGAGCAAAAGGAGGGGGAAGCAGTGAGAAGCAAGTGAGAAATCAAAAGAAGCAGAAAAAAAAAGCAACACTAGCAGCCAACAAATGGCACCCAGAGAGCCACCTGCTTGGGTGTGTGGAATCCTAGCAGCCAGCGCTTCCCAGTCAAGAGACTGTGGCCACGGGAAGCAGAGGAGGCCGAGCCGGGTTGAAGAGGGGTGGGGGTGGGAAAGCGCACACTGCAAATTACCGGCTGTTTTGTCTCCCACTGGATGCTCCGTGAGGCTGCTTTCTCGTACCCCTGTTTGCTGGTCTCCGATAGGAGTCCAAGATGGTGGATCCGCACTGCGTTAGCTGGTAGGGGACCTCTGCATGAATCTCTCCTCGCTCTCCATTCTCTGTTAGTATTCTCACTCCATTTGGTGCTCGGCTGAGTTCTTTATCTCTTCGTTTGATGTTCTAGGGTTTCAGGATTGTTGCATTCTCTGTTTGGCTTAGTTTTTCAGATCTTTGCTGTGGAGGGACGGCGTGGTGCTTCTGCCTAGAGCACCATCTTGCCAGAACTCCTCAGTATTTTCTTTTTCTATCTTGCAAAAATGTCTTGTTGGCAAAAGCACCCAGACAGAATTCTTCCCGAGTATGTGTATTTTGAGGGGTGCAGATGGTCACCTGGTTAAGAGCCCTCGGGGCATATGGTTTCACATCCTTGGTTTTGACCACCAAGTAAAAACATGTTTTTATCAAAAAAACGTAACTGTTAGTCTAGAAATCCAGATTAAAATTAGATAGCATGGTCAGCATATTATGTGTCTGTCTCACTGACTGCCCTGAAAATTGACTTTTTCTGAGACATTGGACTTATGTCTTTCTCAGTATATTGGAAAAGAAATCACTTAATATACTTGCTGGTCTTCTTAAGCCTTCAAGTTTCCGCCCTTACCAGATTGAATAAACATTCAGACTGAGTCAGTAATATAATAATTTACATTTAACATTTTATTTTGTTTCTAATATTGAGGTCTCTATAAATTAATTTCTGTTCAGTAGGAACTCATGTATTGAGTATTGTATGATATTTATTATTAAAAATGTAAACATCAAATTGATCAGTATATAGACCTGAATATGAAACAAAAGGAAAACATTAGATCCAGAATTAAATGACCTGATCTACAACATCCTTGTGGTGTGGGTTTGGTCAAGTTATTTAACTTCTCTAAGCTTCAGTTTATCCTTTGTCAAATCCCTGCCTATCTCCCAGCCTTCTTATGAATATCAGGTAAAGAATGGCAGATGTGAAAGAAGTTTTGAAAATGATGAAGTAAATTTCCGTAAGTACAAGGTATCATTATCAAACTAAAAAGAACATGTTTAGGAAACTTCCATGCGGACAGTATTGGTGTGTATGTATGTGTACCATAGTCAGAGCTTGACATAGTTCAACATTCTGAAGTAGACTTCAATCTCCTATTTTTTTATGGCTATGGAAATTGATACTGGAAGCAAAGAGATTTACATACAGTTATGTGGTTAATAAGGGAAGTCTCAGGCTTCAAATCCAGTTCTAAACAAATTATCAACACACAGATAAGCAAAAAAACATAGAAAAACCCCAAAGTTCTGATAACTCATTTTTCCATGATAGTCCTTAGAAGGGCTAAAATGGCTCATGCCTCATTTGAAATACTTATGTTTTCAGAAATATCATTATTGTTCTTTTTAGGATGAACATCATTTTCATTGTCTTGATTCCCACTCTGAATTAACCTACACAAATACTTCTAAAATCATTGTATAAAAAATGGACAATACATAAAGACACATAAAAAAATACTTAACCTCAATATAAGTCAGACAAATGTAAATTAAGCCATGAGGAAATATGAATTTTACCCACAAGATTAACAAAAATAAAAAGAACCTTCAAATCTCACAATGTTGTAGTGACAGGAATAAACATATTTTTATTGGGGGTTGAATAGGCACAATCTATTGCAGTGCTATTAGTAAAGGTAAAACAAATTGTGGTGTTAGGCCTAAAATTAAGACTCATTATGTGATTCTTTGAAATCTGTGGGAAAATAGGAAGCTCTAATCTGCAAACTCCCCTCCCCATTCTACTCCTGCAAATAAGCTCCCCTAGCCAAACAAGCATCCTTATCAAATTGACCAGGTGCACTTCCTGCCTTTTCCTGAGTAATGGATTTTAGTTCCTTGCCAGCCTGCAGAATTATTCAAACATGCCAATGACGTCCTTCTGTGAGATCCAGAGGGCAACTCTCCCTCTTGATGCTACAAAGCCTGCCTCCCACAGTCCCTGTTCTTCACTCTGTTCCAGAGTGCAACCCCCGTGTGCACCTGTGTAATGCATGATGCCCCACTTCCCCAAGCTATGGGTATATATGACTAATAAACGTATATATGTCTAGTGCTGAGTGTCAAGGGTTTTGACTATTTCCATAAACCTAGGGAGGAAATCTCTCCCTCCAAAGAGTAAATGGGAACTGATCAAAACACAAACAAAACTGAACACCCAGAACAACCACTAACTAGAAAAAATAGTTGAAATAATATAATTTATCAACCTGTGTAATAGCATAATACAACTATTTAAAATGTATTGACTTGGTGGATGTCCATGAAATTAAGTGAAAAAAAAGCAAGATAAAAATGAACAGGTTTTTCATAATTATAGTTTTATAACAAACTAAAAAGACAAAAACAAGAAAACACCTCTCCCACCCTTGTCCCAACTTATATACAAATATATACATACAGAAATAGACAAGAGTAAGAAATTATCTTCAAACACTTGTAAAAAGAGATAAGACATTGGAGAGAGAAGGAGATTTTTTTCCCCATAAACTTCTCTGTGGTTTTTAACAATACAATAAACAAATTTTATTTTGTGATTTATAATAAACCCTTAAAAGTTTTGAAATAGTGACCAGCCCAGAGTTTCCAGCCCTTTTTGGTTAATTCAGACTTTGAGGTAAACAATGTCAAGTAAATGAGCCATTTAGATCCCTTCTCAAAAATAATATGAAACCAGTAATTAGAGGTTATCTCCATTTATATGCTCTTAGATACAAAAGGCGATAAAGCTAGAGTAATACAGCAACTTAAAATAGTATCCTCATTATCTAACTTTAAAATGCTTTTTAGAAAATTACTAAGCTACATAAGTTATTCAGAATGTACTTAAATTATGTTTTAGTGGTGAACGTCAACATCAGCATATCCTCATGGACCAGAAGTACTGATGGTATCCTGTTGTCTTAATGTAAAGGCTTGTATTTTGATTATAGACATAGAAGCTGATGCTCTTGGTAGCCATGATGTGTCAAGGCTTCCTCAGACATTATCTGGGCATTCAAAGAGGTGACACAGATCTGTTAACAGAACTTTCTGGGTCTTCCCATAAATTCCATATTATAGAGTCATAAGAATGATAATTTCTTACAAGTTTTTCAAAATATTCATAAGTAAACAATGACCAAAATACGAACATTAAAGAAAAAACCCTTCAGTGAGTCCATTTTAAAAGGATTAAGAACCCATTCATAAAAAGGTCTTAGAGTAATGGTTAAATAGGGGACTAATACTCTGATGACTTTATGTCATTAATTAATCTTAGCTTTTAATAATTTAATAAATAAAATAGCATAATAAAGAGTCAGCTTTTCATCAAGTACAGAAACTCCTCTAAGCCAAGATTGGGCTAGATGCGTAAGATTTTAAATTCTTGCAATTTCAGTGAAGATTGCCTTTTTTTATTTTATATTTTTTCATGTGCTCAAAAAAGGCCTTAAGCACATAGACCATTATAAATCATCAATCAGAAAGATTGTTTGACTTAGGGTTATTTCCTTTTCACTTATCTCCCTAGACCCATCTCCTCATGCTAGTGCCCTCTGGCCTTATTTCCATTGGTAATAATCTGTAATTTCTGCTATTTTCAGTACCACTAAAGAGTCAGATTTTCCTTAGGATATATTGCCTATTTATAGCCATTTAGTACATTTTATACCAATAGGCACTTTGGAGCTGTTTCTGGCGGTGTAACTAGCATTTACAGGTTTTCTATAGACTTTTATTACATGGTGTGACATTAGATTGATGGACTGTCTCAATCTTATTCTCTGTCAATTGTACACTGATCTGCGACAGCATAATGGATATGTGACAGTGTTTGGAAGGGTGAAAATGACTACAATAACATTTTGGGGAGGATGGATATCAGAGATGCTTTTAATACTCTTCTTAATTTTCCTCTCATATTAAAATTTTAAAAAGCTGCCAACATACGATATGCCAATTTGCTTCATCAGAAAAAAAAAAGGTAGCTGTTTTAGAAAAAATGGTATTAAGTTTGATGGCAAAATAGCTGTCGATCAAGTTGAACAGGACTATTAGGCATTCCCTGTAGCAAGGAGACTTCCAAGGACCCTCTCAGAAGGGAATCATGTTATGCTCCAGTCTGGGTCAAAGGTTGTTACACCTAGGAAGATGTTCTCTATTGAGGGGGGGAGAGGAAGAAGGGTTTACAGCTCTCACAGCAGGGAATTACTCAGGACTTGCCTGAGGAGATAGTTGAACCTGCCCCTAAGCAGGCATTCAGAGGCTGTTCCAGGGAACAAGCTTCTGTGACCAGCCAGAGAGCCTTTGAACACTCAAAAGATTTCCAAGTTTATTTACTGTTTCAAAGGTTCCACTAGTGTCCTCTCTTGAGGGACACAGAAAAGAGAGTGAAAACACTTTCAGCTCTTTTCTTCCTTCTGAAATGTCATTAATAGTACCCTTAAGCCTGTGCCTCTTGATTTTGTTGGTGAGAGGGGCCAGAAAGCTTCAGGGAAGTGGCAGAGAGAGTTCGAGTCAGTGGTAAAGTGAAAGGCACAGAAGGGAAAGAGCTGTGACCCACCCTTGGCTTTGTTTCAGCATGAACAGGAGGCAAGGTTAACGGAGCTCAGACAGGCCGGTAGGTGTCAGCCTACAATATATGACATGGTAATGGATATAAGACATGGAGCCTGGCAAAGATGAACTACTCAGCAGCAAAGAACCCGTTAGGGGTTTATGTACTATATTCTTTGTCCAAATGGAGAAGCTCAATTGAAGGCTTAGAAACTGTGTGAATCAGTCTTATTTATTTAAACTACACCAAGAGCCATGTGATGCTTTTATTTTTAAAGTGGGTGGGTATTATAAAAAAATTTTTTTGGATGACAAATGCATAATATGCCTCTGTCTTTCATTGATTGGCCAATACCAAATACACACACACACACACACACACACACACACACACACGTGTCTCTGTCCAAGATTCTGTCAGTCTTAAAAGAAGTGAGAATAGTACATATAGTAAAGAAATAACAAAGGCTTTGAATGTGCCCGTGGATTGGCTCAGAGAAAAGAGAGGGTAAGGACTTAAAAATCCTTATTAACACAGGCAGGAGAAATATAAATTCTACCTCATGCAGTTGAATATCAAAAGTCCAGCCACAAAAAGATCAAAAGGATGATTGCAATTATGATCATTGCATTCTACTGGTCTCCAGTACTTATTTCCACAGAGTCAAATGTGTTACTTGACCCTCACCCACATATTTACGATTCTTTGTGACTCCAAGCCCTTGGAGATGACCAGCCAGCAAGACCCTGTTTGAGGTATGATGCTTGGGCTATAAGTAATAGAACTTCCAGCTCAAAATACCATAGAGAGTTAAAGATTGGCACATGTGATCAAAAAGTTCAGAGGAAATGTGCACTTCAGAAAAGCTTGATCTGGCTGTTTTAAAAATGTGGCCTGATCCTTCTCTACATTGCTTGACTCTACATCCACAGGACTTCTTTTCAAGATAGCTGTCAGTGGCTGCCATCAATATTTCTTCTTTATATCCACAGACATTTAGGATGTAATTGGAAATATGGGGAGGCCACAGTAAGGGACAGATATTTAAAAAAAAGTTTTTGTTAATAATCAAAGGGGGAAATGGATATTGAGTGGCAATAAACAGCATATATCAACTGTTAACCCTATGTTATTGTTGTTTCTCGCTAACCTTTTATCTTTTGAGTTTTGCTTTCCTCCACATCAATGATTAATTGGCCAGTCATTCATTCAGTCCATTAGTCAATCAGTGGACAAAGAATTATTAAGCGCCTTTATGATTTGTGTTATATACTAGGGCTATAACAATGCATTCCTGCCCTTAATTAAGGAACTCTCACTATAGTGAGAATAAGAACATACAATTTAATTAAAATATCACGTAAAAGTTCTAATTATGGGACATGGATAAGATATTGTGGCAACAACTCTATGCGGGTGGTCTTACTGAATGAAGCTGGATTTGAACTTTGAGCCCAGTATGAGAAGGAATTACAGGTAGAAAGAAGAGGTAGAGGCCATAAAATCAACCTGTGATTTTGAGAAATAGAGATGGAGTAGTGTGCAGCAGCTGGAGGAGAGATTGTAAAGATAGAAGTTGCAAGATTTGAAGCTGAATAGTCAGAGCTTTAAAATTTTCAGCCATGTCAACTGGCCACCCTAGTCTCTATCCCTCCTCTTGTGCCTGCCACAGGGAACTGTGATGGTGATCCAGAAAGTAGACAGTCTGATCCGGGATCTTTCAAAAAAATTTTGTCAAATGTTTGCTATGTACAAAGAAGTGGACGGCTACAAGTGCATGCCATATGACCTCAAAGGGAGCCCTTCTACTGACTGTAAATGCTCTTAATCATCTCTCTAAAATGTGCTTTCTCTCTGTTGACTTTCTTTGCCCATTTTTTCATAAGATGAACTTGCCTTTTATTTGACTGACTATATTTGGGTCACATGTCATAAACTCTGGCATTCATATACTATCAGTTTTCAAGATACGTCTACCTTTACTTTTTTTGTGTGTGTCAAACCCTAACTTCCATTTTTAGAAGACAATTTTTTTTTTCCTCCTTCTATTCCTAGTTCCAGCCTGTCAAGCCTTACACAGGTAATGCCTAGCATTACCTGATGAAAGATGTTTAGCCAATCTATTCACTGGTTACTTCTTTCAGTATTAAATTTGCTTATGAATCTGCCTGAAGGAGTCAGATATGGTGAGAACTTTCCATGTTCTCTTGCCTCCCTCATACTTTGCCCCATCATTTATTACTTTCTTCTCTTT
Source organism: Trichechus manatus latirostris (assembly GCF_000243295.1). Lineage (NCBI taxonomy): Eukaryota > Metazoa > Chordata > Mammalia > Sirenia > Trichechidae > Trichechus > Trichechus manatus. The sequence goes on along the minus strand of NW_004443939.1, from coordinate 33,444,372 downwards.
TTTATCTCCCTCTTTGTTGACTTCTGTTCATTGACATTCAAAAATGGTGAGTTCAATCCATCCTCCCCAAGCAAAGAAAAAAAACACACATTGATTCTCGTCTGTCTTCCAAATTCTTCTTGAAAGTACAATTTATTCTTGTCCTTTCAATATCCTAATTATCCGCTCATTCCTTAAAATATCAAAATAAACTTTCTACACAGAGCCAGCCACATAATTCACAGGGCCCAGTACCAAAGGAAAATGTAGAGCTCTTTGTTCAAAGAGTAGGAAAAAGGTTTCTACCTTTTTTCAAGTCATCTCTGTTGACCTGTTATAGTGCTTTTTATTTGCCATTTAATGTCATCCTCCCTCAGGAACAGGAATACTCACAGAGCTAGTACAGACTCCCAGGCACCGAGGGCTCCACCATACAACTCAGTACACAGAGCATGTGCCCAATCTCCACCATCCCCATATCCATGCCTTTGACCCTGCGGAGGTGGAGGGTGGCAGCTGCTATTGGTAGTGGGTGGGGGAGGGGCAGCTGAGACTCCATCTGAAGGAGACAAGGAAGTAGAGGGAGGCTGGTCACACACTAACCTAGGCTCCAACCCACCAGTGCAAGCCCCACTGTCACATTGAACTTCACTTACAAAACACAAATTCGAAAATAAAATTATTAAGAGTTCCAAGATGGCCATAGCAGAGCATTAAACCCGAAATACTGTCCATATGCCTATGTACCTCACCCTGTTTCTACAACTAATATTCTCGCTGTTTCTCATTACTAATAATTCAAATATCTATTGCACTGACATAGTTGATCACTACTTCCTTCTTGATAAACTTTCTGCACTAATCTACTCTATTCTCCTGACAATTATGCTCTGTCTTCGTTCATTTCTCTTACCTTGCTGTCTGATACTTCTACTCTTCTTTTCTGGTTTTCGTTCATTTGCTTAAACACTAATTGTTAGAATGATCCAGGTTTCAGCTCTCAGACCTCTTCTCTGTTTCACTCACTAGTCTCCATGATTTAAATAACATCTCTAAGCTGACAATTTCCAACTTCACATCTCTACCCTAAATCTCTGTTTTTGAAATCCAGATCTGTGTATCCACTTAGACATCCTACAGAGACCTCAACATTTCTACACAGGCATCTAACAAGGAATTTCAAATATAATGGAACTAGTGTATGTTTTCCTCCTTTCTTGAAATCTGTTTTTCCTACAATATTCCCCATCTCAGCAGATGACAGCTCCATCCTTTCAATTGCTCAGGGCAAAATTCTTGGAGTCATCCTTGACCCCTATATTTATCTTTCATCTCGCACCTTAACTCTCAGCAAATTCTACTAATCTTATGTTCAGAATATGTCTGGGATCTGACCACTTCTCACTTCATCCAGGCTACTACCATAGTAGGTCTATCATCCTTTCCCCCATTATTGCAATGTAATTTTACTCTTTGACTTGCACTGTCTCTCCCGCTTTACAACCCAGTATATTTCCAACAATGTTATCAGTTATCTTTCTAAACATGTATCAAATTATGTCATTCTTTTGTACAAAAACGGTAGAGTGCTTTGCTGCTAACTGAAAAGTTGGCAGTATAAGTCCACCCAGAGGTACCTAGGAAGAAAGGTCTGGTGATCTATTTCTGAAAAATCAGCCATAGAAAACCCTGTGGAGCACAGTTCTACTCTGACACACATGGGGTTGCCATGAGTATAAATGACTCAATGGCAACTGGCTCTTCTGCTCAAAACTCTGCAATGGTTTCTCTCTCACTCGAGCCAAATACCTTATAAAAACCTTTAAGACCCTGTATGATTTGGTTCTGTGCTATTCTTCTGAACTTATCTCCTGCCATTCTCCTTGCCTCATTCACCTCACAGGACTCTGCTATTCCTCAACCATTTTAAGCATGTTCCTATTTCATAGACTTTGCTCTTGATTTTCCAGAGCAAACTGGTTTATTGTCTCAAGTAAGTGAAAATTTTAGGGTTAAATCTGCCATCAGGCAAAGTGTGATCTAGATAATAAGCAATACAATGAGGAATCTAGCTTTCAGTACTTCAGATAAGCTCTCCTCAGACAGCTTCTCCCAAAGATGATCACAAGGAACTCAAGGCTTATAAATTTAAGAACACCATCAAATAGAGCACCTTTTTGCAACAGTCCCAGCAAATATTTCTGAGAGGTCATATCAAAGCACTTTGGATTATATGCCATCTCAAACAACACTACGTAAAACAAAACAAAACAGCAACAACCAATGTGGCTAAAATATGTGGTACTATGACTGACCTAGCCTGAGTTATGTGCTCACACCTGGAGTCTGTGGGAAAAGAAACAGAATAAGGGACAAGTGCTTCCTGATAGGAAAATATCTTATTTCTCAGCATAAAGGAATATTGTGTTACCATTAAAATCAGGCTTTTGAAGAATATTTAATGACCAAAAAAGCTTATGATAAAATGTGAAATAAAAGAGTAGGCTATTAAATAGTACATGTTTTATGATCCAAATTACAGAAAGAAGGAATGTGGAATAAAGAGGAGAAGAGGAATGAAAGAGAGTGAGAGTAAGTGAGTGAGAGAAAGAGAAGGAGATTCTGGAAGAGAATAAATGAGATAGAATAATCTTTGACTGAGGGAATTATTTTCGTCTTATTTTTTATTTCTGTTATTGATATTTTCTATCATGAACTTCACAAAAACATTAATATTCATACATGCTTTAGATAAACAGATGAGGGTAAGTGTAGAATTCAGTGGAGAAAAGTGTACTGGAATGTAATTTAACTTCCTGGTCTCTAAACCTGGATTCTCTACCTACTACCTATGCAGGTCATTTAACCCTCTATTTCTTTGTTTGTAAAGTAGGAATGCCAGTGTCTTCTCCATAGGGTTGTGACAAGGAATAAATAATTCCTGTAAATGCAGCACTTGGCCCATGGTAATGGAAGAGGCTGCATAGGCCCGGTTCACTATTGTTTACTCCCCATCGCTAACCGCCACATTGTCTCGTGATCTTGTTTTTCCCTCCAGTTCCAGTCTCTACAAAAGGTTTAAGATTAACTGATGTTCCTCCTTGGAGGGTGGAAAACAAGTGATAACGATCTAAGGATGAAAAACTGAACAAAGCACGCATCTCGTGACAAGAAAACCCAGGATGTTGCCAGATAATCCCCAAGAATGTCACCAGATAACCCCCAAGAATACCAGTAGAAGATTAACTTATCTGAGACATGACCACCTCAAGGGGGAACTAGCACAAACTTCTAAGACGCATGATCCTGTCGCTATAAAAGCCTTTAGCTGATCTCCAGTGGGAGAGACAGGTTTTTGGGAGGAATCTATTCCCTTCTGTCCCCTACATATCGATATGTAATAAAACTCTTGCTGCTCACCTCACCCGTCTCAGAACTGGCTATTGCGGCAGGCGGCTCCAATACGTGTTATTGCGGTAACAGTAAGTGCTGAAAAACGTTATCATCAGTAAAGTTTAGACCTGGGCAGAGGTGGGCAAAAAAAACAGAGACACACTTCAACAGTTTACCTAAGGTATCTGTTCTTCTTGGATGATCAACTCATAACTTTTTTTCTACTTCTTTGTTATAACAAATTTCAAACCTACAGAAAAAATGAAAAAATTTTACAGTGAACTCCACATCCATATACCCACCACCTGACATTTTATGGTTTTTGTTTCTCATATTATGTATCCATCTATTCATCCCTCTATCTATCCAGTAATATGTCTTTTTAAAAAAATATTTTATTGTGATAAAAATATATATAACAAATATTTGCCAATTTGACATTTTTTTACATGTACAATTCAGTGACACTGGCTAACTCATAACTTTTTAAAGCCGCTTTGGGGCTGGCTTTTATATCCACTACCTGCCTGAGGCTGACTGAGCCGAGGTAATAAGAAGGCCACAGGCAGGTGAGAAAAGAAAAGCCCCATGGCTTATTTCCCCTTTCATGCCAAGAACTGGGGTCCTTGGTCAAAAGCTGGGAATATCAGTTTGCTGTTAGTCTGTTAGTCATCAGGGGATCAAGAAAGAGAAAATTTTGGAGATTTAAGTCATGGCTGTGAGCACCCTTCAGGAAGTTCTGCAGAATTTTCCATTACAGAGAGACTCCTTCTATGTGTGCTTCACCCATGTAAACTGCCCCAACCAATAAGTAGGAGCCTAATTTTTTTTAATGAACATAATTTTTAACTTGTGCCTATCTGATGAGATGACAAGAGAGAAAGATATCCCTGGATGCTGCCTGTCAAGATATTCAGAGAGTCTTGTCTTCATCAACAGGCTAGAGATGACATAGCAGAGTGAAATAAAAGATAAAATGGAAACAAGACTCTTTGAATAATACTGGCTGAGAGAAATTTCCATCTTGAAGTGGGGCACTGCTGATCTGAAAGCCACAACTTTTTAGGGAATCATGCAGGGTCTGAGACTTTGATTGTATAGCTAATAAAGGATTAAAAAAAATCATTTCATACAGCTGATGACATGCAAAACCAACTCAAGATGTTCAGTGACAGAGTTGCAAGAATTCCAAATAAAAAATAAAACAGGAACTAAGACTATTCTTTTAACCATTCCCAAACATACAGAGTCAGAGAAAAATTTTTCACCACTACACTGAGGTTTTGGGCCAGAAACTTATTTTAGATATTAATTCTCATGATGCCTATGTCATCATTATATTGCTGGGGATTTATTTGACAACAAAAATTAAATGCCTAAGGACTTTTTATGAATCAAAAAAATATGATCTCCAACTGAGGGTGTGTCTTAGGAAAAACCTCTCCTTCCCTTGCTCCTTGCCTTTTCTCTCCAGTTATTGACTGTGTGTTAATGAAGCCAGTATATTTGATTTTCAGCAAGCCATTTAGCTCAAGTTTCCCTGACAGCTCTTGTTCTTTCCCAGAATCACGAAGTTTGAACTTGAGGGAAAATAAATATATTTTACATTTTTAAATTCAACCATTCTGTTACAAGTATATTCTTCTGCCAATATTGATGATGGTAAAAGGTTAATGAAAAAAATATAAGGAATGAGCCAGCTGCTAAGACTCCAAGCAGAAAAAGATTTGTCTGGCCAAATGATATAATTCCACAAAAGATAAAAGGGGTTAAGACTCCATTTAGTCAAGCGCAGCAACAGGATACCAAAGTTCTTGAAATTAGGCTTGACGGATGTAAGCAAGAGAGGAACATACCATGATTTTTAAGAAATGAAAGAGGAAATTTCAGAGGTGGGATGAAAAGATGACCAATGGAATGAATCCTACTTTGGTGGCGAGATCCATCACCCTTCATTGCCAAATTGTATCTGTAATGGCTGTAATCAGTCAAGAGAGAAATCTTGAAAATATTCTCTTTATGTATATATTTTTGTTTGTTTTTGCTAAATTCTGGGAAATATCTTTAGATGTGGCAAGGGTCACTGAACTTTTTCATTTCTATTTAATGAAGCTCTTTTATTTATGCTAACGTCCCGTCAGTGTGAATATTATTCCATGTTCTTAGTCATCACACAGTGTTTATGCTCTGCTTATTATATCTTCTTAATGAAGAGAATTTTGCTGTTGTTATGACCCCTTTTTTTCCCTGGATTATTCTCAACTAGGATAGGCCAGTTGAACTTGAATCTATTTTTCCTTGGTGCTTTATCAAATCTGTGGTGGGGGCAAGTGGTGGAGGTGGGAAAAATGGTGGATGAGTTTAAGAGTCACTTCCCCTTTACCACCCTTTTTAATTTTATGAAGTCATTGTTTTTTTGTTTTTTTTCCTCCACTTGGAAGTTATATTTGGGTGGAAATAAATGTAGGTGTTATTGTACTAAAATTATTAGGCCATTCAGCAACAAGAATCTAAGGTTCTTGGCCTTTGGGTAATGATCCTCTTTGGCTGATAGTGTCACCTAATCTGCCCTCTGGAAGTAACTAAAGAATTCTAGAATCTGTTTGCTCAACTTTTCTTGTGAAGAGAAATATGATCAAAGTTCTACCATCTGATATGAACTAATTGTTGCTGTAGGGAAAGTTGATTGCTGGTATATCTTCTTTTTTTTTTTTTAATAGAGCTATTTAGACTGTTAATAGTAAATAGGGCTACAGGTACACATCTGGTATTATATATAATTAAAGCAACCTTACATTTGATAATTCTATTGTAATTGCTTAAAGTTTTATGAGAATTTGATTTTGTATGACAGATTTGGGAATCTATCATTTCTATGAATTTCAGTTTAAAAAACAGTTTCAGAACACTTAGATTTATATCTAATTTGCAAGTATGAGAGAATTTCCTCTTATATTTATAAAAAAAAAAATGACTTATTACCAAGGGTCTAATAGGGGATGAACATAGATCGTGGTCCATTATCTATGAGTACAATCATAGCAGTCTTTTGGGTTGAGAGAGTTTGATTATAATTATGAAGAAATTGTCTTGATAGTCAGGGCCATGACTTAGTTATGCTGTATTCTCTAATTTTGGGATGAGGCCACTTTTTCATCAGAACATGTTTTTTTTTTTTCCTGGGTTAGATTTGTCATCAACTCTTATCTGTCCGTAGACACCAAGATGACTTTGACAGTTTCTGGCCTGAAATAAGGCTTGGTTAAATAGGGCACACAGTGGAAAAGAGATCCAAATCCATGCCACTCAGAATCATAACATCAAAAAAAGGAGAAGTGTTAAAACATGGGAAAAAGTGAAGTAGTAGATTATTTAGTACTATTGAGTAGTATTGGTTCCTAAAGTTTCAATCAACTTCAACATTTAGGTCATACATTCAGGTAGTCATGAGAAAAGCAAGCCTTGAGAAAATATATAGGCAACTGATCATTCCTGGGAAGGTGCAAAAAAGGAACTAGGATTGCACAAACAGAGATTAGAATTTAGATACAGAGTATGTATTCCTGAGTATATTTTTAGCTACATAATTGGAATTCATTCTCCAAGAAAAAAAAATCAAAAGCTGAATCAACATTTAAGATCAGAGTAGAACCAAATACAAGACTGACTGATCATGCTTACTCAGTGATTTAGATTCTTTGGGCCATGATTGATTGTGGAGCTTGAGATAAAAAAAAATGCAGGGAACAGATCTATAGGCAAGGGTGAATAAACTGGGCACACCAAAATTGTCAAGCCAAACCAGTGTGTATGTATCTTAATTCTTATGAACACTGTTACCTTTACTAAATTATATTTGGCTTAGCTGAATCCTATAGAAAGGTCCAAAAGTTTTTAATCTTGGGAGATCTGCAAGTGCTGAGATTGAGAAATGAAAGAGAACGGTTAGGAATTCCCACTTTCTAGTCCTAAATCGTCTGTCCTTGAATGAGAAAGGTGCAGTCTGCATTGCCTAACTCACTGATGGAGGAGTTCTACAAGCAAATGGTGGTCTCCAGTAGGAATCTGAATCTGCAGAATTTTCCTTCTCTCCTATTACCCTGAAGTTGGAGCCAAAGTCCTGACAAAAAATCTTACCGCATGTCACAGGTTAGGTTCTCTGGAAAGGAGACTGAGATGGACTCTAAAATGGATTAACACCTGTGGAAAGGAGAGGAAAAAAGAAACATCTGGCATAAGTAGTTCAGATGTGATGATGACCTGATGACAACCTCAACTAACCCCATGGGAAAGCTCTGGAACTAAAACAACCTGTTAAAGTTGTTCTGCATAGGACTAAAATGGCCTGGCATTTGTATGCTACCCGGCCCCATTAGTCATTTCAGGAGCCCTGGTGGCACAATGGTTAAACACTCGACTGATAAGCGAAAGGTTGGGGGATTCAAACCCACCAGCTGCTCCATGGGAGAAAGATGTCTGCTTCTGTAATGATTCGCAGCCTTGGATACCCTATGGGGCAGTTCTACTCTGTCCTATAGGGTCACTATGAGTCAGGATCATCTCAGTGGCAATGGGTTTGGTTTTTGGTTTGGCATCAGCCGTTTGATGTGGGGTGCCCAGAAGGTCATGATATTGGGTAAGGCAATTTCTGCAGCTGGAATCATCCCTGAAGGTGCTGTCAACTGAAACTTTCTGCCACTAGCACTCCTAGAAGCTAAGAAAACAACCTTTTCCATTAAGGGGGAATAGGACAAGTACTTCCTTGAAGGGGCATCTAGAGAGGACATCACTACGTCCACCACAACTTTCCTTTCTTTTGTGCTAATATTTTGCTGGGTAGGAAAAAAGTGCATATGATGGTGGATCTGTGTTTACAAATAAAATTAAGTAAAATTTATCATAATTTCCATGGAAACCTTACAGTCAATGTTAATTCTTCTGTACATTTTCTTTTTTATAAATGAAGATTTTCTAGGCATTTCCTCCGAACTACCAGTAGAAAGGTGCCTTGATTATAGACTGTACTAGTACATGATTATGAATTTGTTTTTTTCAAATGTGAGATCCGTCAGTTGAGAAAACGTTCAGAGAACTTCAGGACAGCTTGAAGCATGGATTCACAGCAGTGTAGTAAACCTTAGGGTTCAGAATCCACTTAAGGTTTTAATAGCTTCAATGAAAGCAGTTTCAAGACCCAGAACTAGGAAGACAGGGTCTTTAATATTTTGTGACTAGAACCTACCTGGTGTTAAGTTCTGCCTCTAAAAGACCATTCATTTCAAATAGACTTTTCTGACCATTCTTGGGCTCATATGGTTCTTGTAGCTGAGGATCACAGTTTGGTAAATGACTCTGCAAAACACTGTTTGGAAGAGAACCTGTTGTCTCCCTGGATAGAGGCACAGAATATTTGTCAAAGTGAAGAGAAGCGGGGGAAGAATAACTTTTTAAAGGCCTTCCCTGAGCTGAGCTCCTTTACCAGGTTTTCTTGCACTCTTTGGGGAACATAGGTGATTCTATGCCTCCCAATCCTAGGACACACATCTGGGAGAGCATACCAAGTTGATTTCATTACCAGGACATTTTCCTTTTTTCTTTATTAATTCCTTATTTAGCTGAACTATAAATATTATTAAACATTTGCTTATGAACTGCCAGAGAACCATACTGTTCAACAGATGAGGCTGGTGTGTTTTGATTTTATGCACTCTGAACGTGCTTAGTTTAGCTCCTTCTCTGCACTCCACATTTTCCTAAGTTCCAGTTATTAGAAAGATTTTCTCCTTCCAATGAAAGCACAGGTTTTCTTAATTTTTTTTTTTTTCCCTTCTGGCGGGGGGTTGGTTCTGTGCATGTGTGAGAGCAGAAGGATTATGGAGGTAGAATGGGTTATGACACACTTTCATTTGCAGCTGCTACGACTCCCCTAGACTTAATCCAGCCCAGATCTCAGCCGAAACCTAACACCATTCTAGTGACCCTGGAATTGCACCGGAGTCTCAAATCACCAAATAAGGTGAGTCGTTTGCTATCTGAGCCATAAATATTTACATCCACTAGTGACAAATGTATAAAGAGTGTGGAGTGACTGTGTAATTTCAGCTGCTCTCCTCAAGCCTGTGGACAGTTTCTCTTATCTCTTCAAAGCCCTAATGACTGATTTCTGCAAGTTGAATGAGAATACCCTCTCTAGCTTGTTACCCGGCTCTAATTGTTCGTTATGACCACATTAGTCACCTAGGAAGTTTTTGGTTTTTTGTTTTTTTTTTTAATTTAGAGCCAGTTACATGAATTTGTTGGTCTTGGCAAACATTCAGCATCCTCCTATATATCCCTCAAGAATTCCATCATATGTTCTACCCCTATTGTTACTGCAAACCCAAGAGATCTTCACCAAATTTTTCTTCTTTATATTACTGAACCAATAATAACAGAACAGATGAATGGTTTATTTTTTTCCCTATTTTTCATCTGCTAAATCTTTATGTAGAGCTTATATGTTTATATAATTACTAGATAAAGAACTCCAAGGGTCAGATAAAGTGATAAAAGTATACTTAATGAATTTGAAGTATAAGAGCTAACAACATCTAACAATTTGGATAATTCAGTTTTTTTTATTTTATTTAT
>NW_004443939.1:33431102-33433131 GCF_000243295.1 Trichechus manatus latirostris | reverse complement strand
ATAATTTCTAGTTGTGAATTTATTTTGGCGTTTTGTTCCTGCATTATTTTCTGAATCCATCCAATTTTTTGTCCATATTTTCCATGAATTTGTCTATTTTTTCCTCATGTTTGTCAGCTTTTTGCCTCAGCTCTTGGAGAATTCTGAGTATTAGAGATTTGAATTCCCTATCAGGTAGTTATAGCACATTTTCTTCCAGAGGAGAGTCATCTGGTGTTTTAATTTGGATGCCTACTGGAACTATCCTGTCCTGTTTTTGTAAATGTTTTGTTATTGTCTGCTGTCTTCGGGGTATTCAGTAGTTATTTTTCTCATTTATTGATTGTAGATTGGTTTGTTTTGTCCCTTTTTAGAAAAAAAATTTGAATATATCTGAGCAGGTAGACTGTGTGTTCTTTGTTGTTTGCTCTTCTGTGGGCACAATACTTTTATCCTCCTTCTTCAACTGGCAGGGTCAGTCACTCAGATATGGTATGGCAGGGCAGGTCTAGCTGAAGACGAGTTACTGGGACAGGTTGTTTGTGGCACTTACTACAGCCACCAGAGCAGGTCAGTAATCAGTGCAGGGCAGGTTCCAGTAGGCCGTGCCTGTGCTGTTTGGTGGTGAGATGTCAAGCGCACGGTGCAGGTAGGCAGGATGTAGCGGGGAGATTGTTATGTGTGGAGCTGAGATGGATATGGGAGAGGGGAGAGAGGAACAGGAGTCAAAAACATACAAACAAAAAAGAATGCTAGGAGAGCTTGCCGTTGGAGTGGAGATGAGAGACTATGAAATGGAGGAAAAAAGAAAGGGGAGGATGAAGAAAAGAAAAGAATGAATAAATAAAAATCAGAAAGGTTAAAGAACCACAAAGTTCCCAGGGATCCCACCAGTGCACCTATTTGGTATGGGGAAGTTGCTCTCAGGTGTTGCAGTACAGCCTGGCTAGAAGGTGTTGAGGTATACAATGCCAGGTATTCAGGGAACAGAAAGAGAAGGAAGATATACAGAGGAGAAACTGAGCAATGAAGAAAGACAAAAAGGGAAAAAGAGGAAAAAGAAAACAAAACAAATTAAAAAAACAAAACAAAACAAGAAAGGCCCCCAAAGAAACAGAAAAAAAAAAAAAACAATGTAAAAAGGAAAACCCTCGGGGATCCCTCTGCATGTCTCTGCACGTCTGTGGAAGTTGAAGGGAGTCTCCCTGCCACGCAGCTCAGCCTGGCCAGAAAGGGCTCCCAACTCAAGAAAAAGAAAAGAAAACAAACGAACAATTCAAAACAAACAAACGAACAAAAGCCCTGGGATCCCACCAGCGTGGCAGCCCAAACCAGGAAGCAGCTCCACACTCGAACGGATCTCCGCAGCCCCTCAGGAAGAAGCAAAGATGGTGCATGGAGCCAGGTACTTGAGCGAAGGGAGAAGGAGGTGGCGAGAGGCAAGTAAGAAATCAAAAGAAGTAGGAAAAAAGAAAAAAAAAAGCAACACTAGCAGCCAACAAATGACACTCAGAGAGCCAGCTAGTGCAGGCTGGTGTTTCTGGACAAGAGACTGTGTCGGTGGGAAGCAGAGGGGGCCGAGTGTGGGTGAAGAAGGGTAGAGAGTGGGAAAGTGTATATCACAAATTACCGGAGCTCTGCAGCCCCTCAGGAAGAAGGAAAGATGGCTCAAGGAGTGAGGTACTCGAGTGAAAGGAGGGGGAGTTGGGGAGAGGCAAGGAAGAAATAAAAAGAGGCGGAAAAAAAACAACACCAGCAGCCAACAAATGGCACTCTGAGAGCCACCCGTTCAGGTGTGTGGAATCCAAGCAGCCGCTGTTTCCTGGTCAAGAGACTGTGGCTGGGGGAAGCAGAGGAGGCCAAGTCGGTGTGAAGAAGGGTGGGGGGTGGGAAAGTGTATATCGCCAGTTACCGGTTGTTTTGTCTCCCACTGGAAGCTCCGTGAGGCTGCTTTCTCATACCCCCTGTTTGCTGGTCTCCGATAGGAGTCCAAGATGGCGGATCCGTGCTGCATTAGCTGGTGGGGACCTCTGCATGAATCTCTCCTCGC
>NW_004443939.1:33427880-33431002 GCF_000243295.1 Trichechus manatus latirostris | reverse complement strand
GTTCTCTGTCAGTTTTCTCACTCCATTTGGTGCTTGGCTGAGTTCTTTATCTCTTCATTTGATGTTTTAGGGTTTCAGGATTGTTGTATTCTCTATTCGGCTTAGTTTTTTGGATCTTTGCTGTGGAGGGATGGCGTGGTGCTTCTGCCTAGGGTGCCATTTTGCCAGAAGTCCCTTGGATAATTCAGTTTTGAAAGGCCTACTTTTATCTACTATAAAGATGTGCTGACTGGTATTGACTAACTGCTCATATCCCTTCATCATAGGCATAACTTTAGAGAAAAATGTCCGAGGATTTCCCCAAAGAGCTGTAGTGGATTCATGGCTAAAATTCAATGGGTAAATGATAGTTGGATTTATCAGCCTATGTAGGATTTTTCCAGTAGGGAGAATTTGGATTTAGTAAGAACATCAAACAACTGTCTTGATCACCTCTTGCTCTGCAGAAATTTGAATTACACCTGAAAAGAAAGACTCAGTGAGCATGTAGTCCTAAAAGTTTCATAACTCCAGGATTAATTAAGTGCTGCACCTTTCTTTCTCTCACACCATTCTATGTACATTCATACTATGGTACCGAACTGGAATTTGAGCTCCTTGAAAGCAAGGACTCTGTTGGTTCATTCCAAAATCTCTAGCACCCTTTCCCTGTATAGCACAAATGGTTAAGCACTTGATGACAAGCAGAAAGGTTGGTGGTTTGAAGCCACCCAGAGACACCTAAGAAGACAGGTCTGGAGATCAACTTCTGAAGGTGACAGCCTTGAAAACCTTATGGAACAGTTGTACTCCACACACATGAGGTCACCATGAATCGGAGTCAACTAGATGGCAACTAACAACAACAGCATTCACCACAATGCTTTGCAGATAATTTGAGCATACAGAACATTTGTTGAATGAATGAATGACAAGGGAAGATAAGACAGACAAAAAATGACAGGGTTTTAAAAGAGAGGATGTTAGACCTTTTAAAATCTTTATTAGACTAGGCACATGTCAGGAACATAGCTCTTTTCATCTTGCTTGTTTGTGTGTCTAGTAGTGATTGATTATTATAATAGTCTACGATTTTGGTTTTGATGAGGTAGTGATGTCTAGAAGACTAAGACAAGATAGACAGGAGAAATGGAGCTGATTTAGGGAGACTTGTATTTGCAGCCTTAAAAACTATTTGTAATTCAGCTACCTGAGTTAACAGCCATGTGCACAAGATAATTGTCTGTAACACATAGGCTGCTATCCAGGCCCCAGGGGCATAACTTGCCTATAGTATACAAACACCTTTTGCTCTGCTTTCTACTCCCCCAGTATTCAGTGCCCTCCTAATGCTTTCAAGCCATACAGATTTCTTTCCTCTCACTGGGGCTTTAGATCCTCCACACTTGCAAATTACCTCTTCCTCTATGTTCAGCAAAACTCCCATTTCCTGAACTACATCTTTTCAGCTCAATATTCTTGTGATTATTAAAATAATTGTCGCTATGACTTATAGATTAGATCTTCCCAAGATATTTGCTTTTAAAAAGAGGAGTTTGCTAATTCAAATTAATTTCTAGTTGTTCAAATATTTATATGAGAAAAGATGGAGATATTTTAATTAGAAGGACTTTTGGTGGCTCTTGTCTACTCATCCACTTCCCAGCTGTACTCCACTCCCATAATTACTCAAGAACTCCACCAAATAAGACAATACATAATTCAACACTATTGACTTTTACCTATAGTGAACATTGTTGATTTAGTTATACTCAGCATTCCTGTTTCTTAACAAGTGTCTTTTTATCCTACATTACCAGTCAAAGGAGAATTAGAGCAGACAAGTGTAAAAAGGTTTAGAAACAGCCAGGATTCCAAATAGGAGTCACAATGGATAAAATGCCCTGTGTTGGATTCTTTGGAGGCAGATTATCTGAGAACAAAACATATGACCTTGGGGAAGTCATTTAACCTTTTAACCACTGTTGTGGGTTCAATTGTGTCTCCCCTAAAGGTATGTTGAAGTCCTAAGCTCCATATCTGTGCATGTGATCTTACTGGGAAATATGCTCATTGCAATTGTAATCAAGTTAAGATGTGGTCATATAGATTGTGTTCTGCCCTAAATATCTGCTGACTGGTGTCCTTATAGGAAGAGAATTTTGTTTCATTTTAGTCTTTCCTTTTTTGCTTTGTTGTTGTTATAAAACAAGGAGAGATTTGAGACACAAGACACAGAAGAGACACACAGGGAAGAAAGCCATGGGAAGATGGAGGCGGAGATTGGGGGATGCTGTTACAAGATGAAGAACGCCAAGGATTGACAGCAACAACCTGAAGCTAGTAGAATGGCATGGAAGAGATTTTCCCTCAGAGTCTCCAAGAGGAAGTAACCCTGCTGACACCTTCATTTCTTCTGGCCTCCTCAACTGTGAAAGAATACATTTCTGTTGTTTTTAGCCACTAGTTTGTGGTAGTTTTTTATGGTAGCCCTAGGAAACTAATTCAGCCAAAATCTTCTGGTCTGCAGAATGCAATAAATACTCTTGCTGTATGAATTTAGTAAATAATGTATATGAAAATGCTGCACTAAAAAAGAATCTTACATGTATAGAACATTGGTATTATTAGCCAATAAAGCATTTAAGTAGAATACTTAAGGTTTAATCATTATTCCTGAGCCAGCATTTGTCTTTTGAAGAATGGATCCTCTGAAGGAAGGTATTCTATTATTTTCATTAGATTTTGAGCCTTTATGTGTAATTCAGTGTTGAGATTTAAAAATAAAGAAGCGGATTATTTTTCCATCTTTTTTCTGTTTCTTGGCTTTCTTTTTCTTTTTTTATTGTACTTCAGGTTAAGGCTTATAGAACAAATAGTTTCTCATAAAACAGTAGTACACATATTGTTTTATGACATTGGTTAACAGCCCCACAACATGTCAACCCTCTAACATCTCAACCTTTTTTTGGTGAAAATACACATAGCCAAAGATACACCATTTCAAAAATTTCTACATGCACAGTTCAGTGACGTTGACTACACTCTTCCAATTGTGCTGCTATTCTCACTTAAGATGAAGGCTTACAGAACAAAATAGTTTCTCATTTAACAGTTATTACACATGTTGCCCTATGACAATG
>NW_004443939.1:33414123-33427546 GCF_000243295.1 Trichechus manatus latirostris | reverse complement strand
GGCTCCCAACTCAAGAAAAGGAAAAGAAAACAAACAAACAATTCAAAACAAACAAACGAACAAAAGCCCTGGGATCACACCAGCGTGGCAGCCCAGACCGGGAAGCAGCTCCACACTCCAATGGAGCTCCACAGCCCCTCAGGAAGAAGCAAAGATGGCACACGGAGTCAGGTATTTGAGTGAAAGGAGGGGGAGGTGGTGAGAGGTAAGGAGGAAATCAAAAGAAGCAGGAAAAAAAAGCAACATCAGCAGGCAACAAATGGCTCTCAGAGAGCCAGCTAGTGCGGGCTGGTGGAACCCAAGCAGCCGGTGTTTCTCAGACAAGAGACTGTGTCCGCGGGAAGCAGAGGGGGCTGAGTGTGGGTGAAGAAGGGTAGGGAGTGGGAAAGCGTATATCACAAATTTCTAGAGCTCTGCAGCCCCTCAGGAAGAAGCAAAGATGGCACACGAAGCCAGGTATTTGAGGGAAAGAAGGGGGAGGTGGTGTGAGGTAAGGAAGAAATCAAAAGAAGCAGAAAAAAAAAAACACCAGCAGCCAACAAATGGCACTCAGAGAGCCGGCCCGTTCTGGTGTGTGGAATCCAAGCAGCCAGTGTTTCCCGGACAAGGGATTGTGGCCTCGGGAAGCAGAGGAGGCCGAGTAGGGGTGAAGAAGGGTGGGGGGTGGGGAAGCGTATATCACAAATTACCGGTTGTTTTGTCTCCCACTGGAAGCTACGCGAAGCTGCTTTCTCATACCCTGTTTGCTGGTCTTCGATAGAGTCCAAGATGGCGGATCCGCGCTGCGTTAGCTGGTAGGGGACCTCTGCATGAATCTCTCCTCACTCTCCATTCTCTGTTTTCTCACTCCGTTTGGAGGTTGGCTGAGTTATTTTCTCTTCATTTTATGTTTTAGGGTTTCAGGATTGTTGTTTTCTCTGTTGGGCTTAGTTTTTTGGATCTTTGCTGTGGAGGGACGGCGTGGTACTTCTGCCTAGAGCGCCATTTTGCTGCAAGTCTCTGTTTCTTGGCTTTTAAAAAATTATATTTTATTTAGTTTGAGAATGAATATTGTAAGGTAGGATGTAGGGAAACCTAAATAAATTATTAGTATGTAAACAGAACTCAAAGCTAATAATCAGAAGTCCTCAAAGCCAGCCTTAATGGTAATTTTTCAACAAATAAACCTTGGGAATATCATTCATCCTAGCTGAGCCTTGGTTTTCTTATTTTTTTTAAAGATATTAACTCAACCATTTATTCATGAAATACCGTTAAGCATATCCTCTGTGTTTAACATCAGTGATGCAAATACGAATTAAACACTGCCCCTGTCACTGAGGGTTCACCTTCCCTGTCCACCTCACAAGAATTTTGTGAGGATCAAATTAGATGTATAAGAATGTGACTTGGAAACAGTAAAACTGTCTATAAATAGATAAAATTAAGTCTTCATCATACAGAGACTTATTTTCAAAGACGGGAAACAGCGATGTTTAAACTTCAGTGAACATATGACCAAAGGAAAAGGTTTTTAAGTGTCCTAACAGGCTTGCCAAGAAAGTCTGTGGGGATTCTGTGTTATTTTTTAAACAAACAAAAGATTTAAATGCAAAAAGATGGGCAGGATGAACACTCAAACTTCCTCCTACTTTTCTATGATCCTATGAAAGGAAAATGTCAGTAAAAATAGCTAGAACTTATGTTTAAATGATAATGCAGCCTTGTTCTTTATTTTCTTTGAATGTGCTCTTAACAGAGTCAGTGTAACTTAAGTGGTCATCTGCAACATAAATAAATCACATTTGAGATTATTTGCTCAATGATAAATTCCTCTTTATGAAATTTAATTTAAATGATGATTAATTATAAGCCAGGTTATAGATTATTATATGCTTATGGAAACTTAAATTTAAATTCAAGGACATAGAATTGAATATTAAAGCAGAGAGAAAAATTATAGCTGGGCAAGTGAGTGAACAAAAGAAGGCTAAATGCTTTTTGATCTGAGTCATATGTTTATTGATGAAATTAGGTTCTGTGTGGGATATGTTGGCAATAGTTACATGTTGCCCATTTGGAAAGAGACTTTTTTTTTTTTCAATTAGTATCCCTACATTCATTATTGACCTTGCAAGGCCCCTACAATTCTAGTTACATGAATGCATGGAAAGGTCTACATTGAGTTGATTCATTATATTGTCTCATGCTTGTTTCAGATAAGACTTCTACCTGCTTAAGTACAATGGAATCCTGTTTTCTGTGATTTGAAAAAAAAAAAAAAAAAACAGGAAGAAAAAGAGAAAGAACTCTAGATCAGAGTGTCATGAAAAAACCATATTGCAGATCCTGAAACACCTAATCAGGTTGCAGCTAGAGGGTTCTCAAAAATATTAGTGACACAAGAAATGTCTCTGGGAATATCTTCATTTTATAGATATGTTTTCTTTCTGAAGTGCTTCATTATTCATATACTATGACTGTTCATAGGGCTTGGCTTAGGTACTCTCCTTCAGGCACTTTGGTCTCCAGTGACCTGTTAAAACAGTCTTAGCACATTCACAAGGCTTTTCATTGCAGTCCAGCCTGTTTGTAAAAATGATCCATCAATATCATGTTCAAATGACAGTCTACGTATAACCTGCCTTTACTTAACCTGCCTTTGAATGTCGAGAGCATAGAATTCTACCCAGGAATGACATCTTGAATAAGTTTGGGTTGAGTGTATTGCGTTCTTCTTCGAGACGTTTTATTTTTTTTTCCTTCCTTCTCTTCAGACATTTCCTTGCTTTTACAAGGCTATAAAAATAGGAACACATTTTTCTTTCCTTTTGAAATGAGGCTGGCCCCAGTTTTGCTCTTCTCTGGGGTGGAAGATAATTAAATCTGCATGCAAAGAAGGAAATGTTTACAAAGCCATGATTTTGATGTCATATACTATATTCAACCCCAATATCTGTGACAGACCATTCAGCCCTTGCTTGCTGACATCTACTGAATTATCTGGGCTGACGTTTACGGGGCCTATCATTTATAGGGCTTTATGGTCATCTTCCAAAATAATACGTACTCCAAAAGGTAGTTTCACAATTGTTACCCACATTCAGACTGATTCCTCTAGTTGCAGGGGAAGACATGAGTAATTAAACTGAATTAAAAATGACCCAGAAAGCTTTCAGTGACAGATATGCATTACACTCACTAGTTCTAGTCCAGATGCTGGAGATAGTGTACTCTTTTCCCTTTAGCAACGCTTAATTGAGCTTCAAGTTGGTTTTGTGTGTTTTTGAAAAGTTTTAATGGTCACAGAAAAAAAAAAAAGGGACTCATTTTTTATTCTTTTTAACATTACTACTCCATTAGTAATCTTTTCCTCTCCCAGGGTGGGCTAGGCTGACACACAACATGGATCTTTTCCCTAGAAGTGATACTGTTGAAAGGGGTCCCCACCACTTTCCTTCTGCCTTCAGCACTCTTCACTGCATGGCCTAAGCCAGCTTATGTTCTTAATAGTAAAAATGCAAACAGACCCCAAAAGGTATGATTTCATGTGCAGGGAAATTGAGAGGAGGAGGAAATCCAAGAAGAATATGAAATACTGTTTGCCACACATCTATAGTCCACAGTAATCCCAGTCTCTCATTCTACAGAGGATAGAAGGCAGCAAACAGCTTACTTATTTGTCAAATTTAGAAAGAAGTGATAGGAAATTTAGATATCCCCTTTGTGGAATGCTCAAGAGTGCATTACTCAGCATAATTACATTTAACTTTTATGAATCCACGTGCCAAGAAGCCCTGTATTACATACATTTCGAATGTCACCTTGTTGTTAATTATCTCAACAACCCTATGAGGAATGCACTATTATCCCCATTTAGAGTTACTGAAATTGAGGCTGAAAAAGATTGAATTTTTTTTCAAGATACCAGAGCTAAAACAGACAGAAAGTGAACTCCAGTTCAGTCATGTCTGCCTCCAAAGCCCCGCGACCTTAAATACTTTACTGCATTGCATTCTTAGAATCATAAAGTTATAAAGAACTACATATTTTAATATCATTATTTTATAAATGATGAAAATGAGGCCTTATGAGGTAATGCTAGTTCCTTATTATTTACTGGCGGAACTAGGACTACAATGAGTTAGTCTGTTAGGTCTCAGCCCACGTTCTGGAAAATAAGCTTTCTAGTGATAACAATAGACCCTTGAGGAAATAATCTTGTTAAAATACAATATCCAGACCAAGTTTACATTTTACATCTCTCCACCATTTTATCCCTAATTATGAATAGACGTTCTTCATTGTGCAGAAATTGAGACAAAATTCTGAAATTCAAGATGCTTAAAAAGTTGACCCCAATTTACCTTGTAGCTACATCTCTATGCAAACACTTCTCTCTGATGGTACTGCTTTACTTCAATCTCTCTAAATAGTCTGTGCATTTTTCATTGTATTACTATCCCTTCTGGATAGTCTCCTTCCATTTCTTTTTCCAATCTGATTATCATCATTTTCCAAAGGAAGAAGCTGAGTTTTACAGCTATAGAGTAAGTTGCTTCACTTAGTGAAGCTGTGATTTCCTTAAGAGAAGCCAGCTCAGTGCCACAGACAGATCATGAGTTTGGGCACCAGAGACATCTAATAAAGGTTCAGTCCTCCTTCTGGAAAACATTAGTTATACAAATTTAGAAAATTTACTCCATCAGCAGTTTTCTCATTTGAAAAACTTGTTTAATTATACCCAACTTGTTGAATTGAATTGTAAGTGTTAACTGCAATAATGCGGATTGGAGCTGGCTGCTGCAGTAGCCAATTCTGAGACGGGGCAAGGTGAGCAGCAAGAGTTTTATTATATAACAATATATAGGAAACAGAGGGGAATAGATTCCTCAAAAAAACCCGTCTCCCCCACTGGTGATCGGCTGAAGGCTTTCATAGGGACAGGATTATGGGTCTTAGAAGTTTGTGTTAGTTCACCCTTGAGGTGGTCATGTCTCAGATGAGTTAATCTACTGACATTCTTGGTGATTATCTGGCGACATCCTGGTTTTCTTGTCACAAGATGGGTGCTTTGTTCGGCTGTTCATCCTTAGATCATTATCACTTGTCTTCCACCCTCCAAGGAGGAACATCGGTTAATCTTAAACCTTTTGTAGAGACTGGAACTGGAGGGAAAAACAAGATCATGAGACAGTGTGGCGGTTAGCAATGGGGAGTAAATAATAGTGAGCCAGGCCTATGCAGCCTCTTCCATAAGGCTCAAATGTGTTAATGTTGGAAAAGCACCCAGCGCATAGTAGGCTCTCAGAAATGTTTAGCTTGCTTCTCCTATATATTTTATACAAATGCTTCAGACATGTTTGGTTGAAAGATTCCTTAAGTAAATTGCTTTTTGCCCATCACTTCAAAATGCTGGGTGTCCAGTCAAGAATATGGATTTGAAATGGAACCAGTTGGTTTGGCAGAAAGGCCTCTTCTCACAACTACTCCCAAACTTATTGAGAAGGCAGTCACACTAATGTCCCTGATTTCTTCATGAAGGACTATATCTCTGGGATGTAGGATGGTCAGGAAAGAAGAGAAAGATAAGAGAGCTACCTAATGAAAGGATAAATCTCTATTTGGGCTGTGACCTAAGGAAAGCTAGGTTGTGTTATTGGGTTTAAGGCCTAAATTCTTTTTCTAAGAATTGTCCACAAAAAGCTACCTTACCCTATTTCATCAGATGATAATAGGAATTGGATTTGTATTAATAAAGTTGTTCATATTTGTTTCAGGAAAAGACAACTTTCAGTGCAGTCAGTGAGACGGAGGCATAATATGCTGACCATGCGATCTAATTTTAATTGGGATTTCTAGACTAACAGCTATGTTTTTTGAGAAAAACATGTTTTTCCTTGGTGGTCAAAACCAGGATGTGAAACCATATGCCCCGAGGGATCTTAACCAAGTGACCATATGCACCCCTCAAAATACACTTACTCAGGAAAAGTGCTGTCTGGGTGATGTTGCCAACAAGATATTTTTGCAAAATAGACAAAATACATGTAAGCATCTTGTGACCATGATCTAAGGATCCTGTGAAAGTATCTGTAATCACTAACTATACTATTAATAATCAGTAACCTGTCAGAGTGTGATTATCACAATATTCATTGATTTTCCTGTAATTGCCCTCCCTATAGTTTTTGCCCCGTAAGAATACTTGTATAATGAAACTGCCCCAGGACTACCTGGCTCCATTTTCAGTGGACTATGTAGTTCCCCAATTCCAATTGTTTTAAAACCCTAGTAAACCTTTCTGTTTGAACTTGAAACAGCATTCAAGTTTTTCTCTAACATGTTAGATGTCAATATTTTAACAGCCATATAAGTTAAAAATCCAATACTTCAGTAGATAGTTTTTTGAAAGATAAGAGGAAGAAATCTAAATCACTAAGTATTGGACTTCCATTATTTAAAGCTTTGACTGATATATCTTCTTAATCCCACCTCTCAGCCATCAGTAATAATGGTAATGAATGGTTATAGCCTTCTTATAGTGAGTAGCATTACCCGTTTCATAGAAGAAGAAACCGAGATTGAAGGGGTAAACTGTATTTCGTGGTCTCACAGTGAAACGACTAAATTGTTCCAAACACTAGAAAACATGTTCTCTTTCTTTTCTAAATCAAAGCATCGTTCTGGTTATATGATGACAATATTTTTAACTGCAGCCCCTGCTTCCCAGTCTTGGCAACCACAGAAGGAAAACAAAGTAATCACTGACATTATTTTTCCTTCTACATAAAATAAATTTAAATCTCCACTTAAGAAGCTTGTGTAAATTTTGTTAAGTAAGCTTTCTCTGTGTAGGAGGCATAGGAATATTCAGAAACCATTTTCTAAAAAGCTCGCTCACCAGTAATTTGTAATAGTTGCTAGGTTGCTTAGCTGTGATTAAGACATTACTAAAAGTTGTGCTGTTTTTAAATAAAATTAATAAAATGGAAAATTACTTCTTATTTATCTCCAATTGGCCAGGTCATCAACTGTATAGTTTCTCCAGAGCTGATTTTTTCCCACAGCTTTATGGTGTACATTGAGTTTCAAAGGTGACTCTATCAACGAAGTAAAGAGACAACTTATAGAATGGTAAAAAGATTTTTGGAAACCATATATCTGATAAGGGTTTAATATCCAGACTATATAAAGAATCTCTACAACTTAACAACAAAATAGACAAACAACTCCATTAAAAAATGAGCAAAGGACTTGAATAGGCATTTCACCAAAGAAGAAATACAAATGGCCAAAAAGCAAATAAAATGATGCTCAGCTTCGTTGTTGTTGTTGTTAGGTGCTGTTGAGTCAGTTCCGACTCAAAGCGACCCTATAGGACAGAGTAGAACTGCCCCATAGGGTTTCCAAGGAGTGGCTGGTGGGTTTGAACTGGTGATCTTTTGGTTAGCAGCTGAGGTCTTAGCCACTAGGGCACCAGGGCTTCTCAATGTCACTAGCCATTAGGAAAATGCAAATCAAAAAGAGATATCATTTTACTCCCACTAAGATGGCTAGGATAAAAAATAAACAAACAAACAGGTATCGGCAAGGATGTGAAGAAATTAGAACCCTCATCCATTGTTGGTGGGATTATAAAATGGTATAGCTGATGTGGAAAACAGTTTGGTGTTTCCTCAAAATATTATGATATAATCCAGCAATTCCACTCCTAGGTGAATACCCAAAGGAATTGAAAGCAGGAATACAAACAGATACATGTACACCAATGCTCATTGTAGCACTAGTCACAATAGACAAAAGGTGGAAACAACCTAACTATCCATCAACAGATGAATGGATAAACAAAATATGATACATAAATACAAGGGAGTTTTACTCTGACATAAAGAGAAATGAAGTCCTGATACATTCTACGACTTGGATGAACCTTGAGAACATTATACTGAGTGAAATAAGTCACTCACAAAGGAACAATGCTACTTATGAGAAATGTCTAGAATAAGTAGATGAACAGAAATCAAAGTTTATTAGTGGGTATTAGGGTAGGAGGAAAGGGGAAAGGGAGCATTATTGTTTAAGCAGCACTGAGCTTCTGTTAAGGGCGATGGAAAAATTGGAAATGTGTATCAGTGATGTTTGGACAACATGATGAAAGTAATTAATGTCACAGAGTTGTACATGTAAAAATCTTGAAATGACAATTTTTTTTTGTTTTATAAATACCACCATATGAAAAAAAAAAGTGACTAGAAAATTTACTAAGTGAGACTCAACTTGACTTTTCCCAAATAGAGGGGGGATAGGCAAGGTTTTGCTATAGTAACAAAAAACTCCAAAGGTTTATTATTCTGACACAATAAATTTTCTACTCATGCTACATAAAAAATGCAGGTCAACTAGAGGCCTCTGTTGATCATAGCAATTCAAGTAACCTCAATTCATAGATGCTCCATCTCAACACGTATTGCCCCAGTCACTGTGGTAACAGGAAGAGAGGATGGCACATAACACATTGGCTCTTAAAGCTTCCACTTGGGGTTGAAATGCATAACTTCTGCTCATATTTCATTGGCCAAAGCAAATCTCATAGCCAAGTGGGTGGGCAAGTATAATCCTACATTTATCTGAAGGAGGAGGTCTGAATTATATATGAACAGCCCTAATGTCTACCAAGCAGGCATTCCAGCTGCACTTGACCAATGTTTTGGTGGCATTTTCTCTGGAGCCTCTCTGATAAGAAGAGGTCAAGACAGCTATCTTAGGAGAAACTAAGCTCATTTGTGCCGGTCAATAGGTGGTTGGCCTTCAAGTTTTTACAGGATGCCGTGCTTAATTCGCCATGCCTAGGGTATCAACTTGTTTCATCTCTTTGAGCAAGTCTTCTATGGGTGAGAGCAACCAAATTGTATGTATTCAGGCGGAAATTTTGAAGTCATGTTTTTCAAAAGATTCTTGGGTAGGTGTCAGTCCTTAGGCCTCCTGAATTTCCCTTTATTACATCTAGTATGGAAACCTTGGTGGCATAGTGGTTAAGAGCTATGGCTGCTAACCAAAAGGTCAGCAGTTCAAATCCTCCAGGCGCTCATTGGAAACCATATGGAGCAGTTCTACTCTGTCCTATAGGGTCGCTATAAGTCAGAATTAACTCGATGGCAATGGTTTTTTTTTTTTTTTTTTACATCTAGTATGCCTCATTTTGACTGGCTAACAAGTAATGGGATAAGCGTAAAGGCAGAGGTTACTTTCCAAATTTAAGGACTGCTATTTCATTATCTTTTTGGCACATGTTCTCTTCTCTCTCATGGAAACGATGAAGGTAAGAATCAGTGATAATTACTTACAGCTCTGTAAGGAACAGTCATGGAATAAATCTCTAAATTCAAACATAACAAAAGTCATTTATTTGTTTTTAACATAAAAATCACTCTGATGTTAAATCCCAGTAAAACTTAGTTAGTAAATATGATTCGGTGTAAATTAAAGAGAAAGACATTTATCTAACTGGGTGATAACAACAGACATAGACAGAGGTAGTTGATGATTAAAAAGGAAAACGATAAGTGTATGCAATTGTACCTAAAGAAATATCATTATAAAGGTTAGCCTTTAAGATTTTTAACTTTTTGCTAATCTTACTTAAATTGTTATTATTTTAAAAGGGGAAATAAATATTTATAATCCATATCTCAAGAAAATTGTACTGATGTTTGTTCAGACCTCATATCTTAGATTTCACTATCTTCTGGTGCCAGGATACCCTCATGCCAGTGGCAGAAAATAAGAGGTAAGTTTAATTGCTAAATAAGAACTCCTAAGATAATGAAGTGAGAATTAATGGCAAAATAACCAACATCCCTGTGAGAAGCTTCTAGTTCTGTTGTTCCCAACATAATAATATTGAATGCCATGTAATAATTTTGCCCTTACTCTCTGAAATACGTGATTATGTGACAATGCCATTTCCTTATATTCAAGGTAGCCAACCAGTTTTTGGATGGCTACCTTGGATATAATCCAAGACAGATTCGTGTATTATACATTGCATGATACAGCTTTTAACAAGGTAGAGGTTTGAACAACCTGTGATAGTATCTTGCTAGACGAACTAGGAACACTCCAATACTATTTTAGAGTGGTCACCTTTGCCCACAAAGGGAAATAAACTCACCAACTGGGAATATATGCACCAGAAACAATGGCCTGCAAGTTACTATTACTTTAAGACTATGGCCCTAAATTCCCATGAAGAATTTCTATAAATTTTTTTGTGAAGACTAAGTGGGATTAGACATGTTGACTGTCTAGAATAAAACCAAGTTCATGGTAGGAGCTTAGTAAATATTGTTACATTAATTTAAAAAATTAAAGAATGCCTACTATCATTTGATCTTATAGTAAACATAACTAATAATGGATGAAGATGAAATTCCTTAGGGTTCCACAGAGTTAAAAGTCTTATTAAGAAGTTTTCATAGTAATACCTTATTTTTTTCTTTTAATTTTTTTTATTGTTATAGTTTAAATGAAGTTTACTTTTCAAGTTAGTCTCCCATACAAAAATTTATGCATATATTGTTATGTGACCCTAATTGCTCTCCCTATACTGTGATAGCACACTCCTCCTTTCCACCCCTGAATCCCCACGTCTATTCAACCAGCTTCTAACCCTCTCTGCCTTCCCATCTCACCTCTGGACAGAAGCTGCCATTTAGACTCTTGTATCTGCTTGAGCTAAGAGGCACAGTCCTCATGAGTATCACTTTATGTCCCACAGTACAGTTCAATCCCTAGCTGAAGAGTTGGCCTCAGAAATTGTTTTATTTCTAGGCTGATACAGAATCCAGGGGCCATGCTTTCTGGGGTTCCTCTAGTCTTACTCAGACCATTAAGTCTGGTCTTCTTACCAGAATTTGAGTTCTGCACCTCACTTTTCTCCTGCTCCATAAGGGACTCTATGTTGTGTTCCCTGTCAGGGCGGTCGTTGGTGGTAGCTAGGCACCATCTAGTTCTTCTGGTATCAGGCTGATGAAGTCTCTGGTATGTGGCCCTTTAGGTCTCTTGGGCTACTAGGTTCCTTGTGTCTTTGGTGTTCTTCATTCTCCTTTACTCCAGGTGACTGGGATCAATTGATGAATCTTAGATGGCCGCTCGCAAGCTTTTAAGACCCCACATGCCACTCACCAAAGTAGGATGCAGAACATTTTCTTACTAAGCATTGTTATGCCAAATGACCTAGCTGTCCCCTGAAAGCATGGTCTCCAGACCCCTACCCCTGAAACTCTACCTCTCAAAGTGTTTGATTGTATTCAGGAAACTTCTTAGCTTTGGTTTAGTCCAGTTGTGCTGACTTACCCTGTAGTTGTGCTGTCCTTCCCTTCAACTAAGATAATTCTTAACTACTATCTAGTTAGTAAATAACCCTCACCCTCCCTCCCTACCCTTGTAACCATCAAAATATGCTTTCTTCTGTGTTTAAACCTTTTCTTGAGTTCTTATAATAGTGGTCTTATACAGTATTTGTCCTTCTGTGACTGACTAAATTCACTTAGCATAATGAGTTCCAGCTTTCTCCTTGTTATAAGGTCTTTCACGGCTTCATTGTTGTTCTTTACCATTGCGTAGTATTTCATTGTGTGGATATACCATAATTTGTTTATCCATTCATGCTTTGATGGGCACCTAGGTTGTTTCCATCTTTTTGCTGTTGTGAACAGTGCTGCAATGAACATGGGTGTGCATATATCTATTCATGTCATGGCTCTTATTTCTCTAGGATATATTCCAAGCAGCGGGACAGCTGGATCATATGGTACTTCTATTTCTAGCTTTTTAAGGAGGCACCAAATTGATTTCCAAAGTGGGTGTACCATTTTACGTTCCCACCAACAGTGTATAAGTGTTCCAGTCTCTCCACAACCTCTATAGCATTTATTATTTTGTGTTTTTTGGATTAATGCTAGCCTTGTTGGGGTGAGATGATATCTCATTGCAGTTTTTGTCTGCATTTCTCTAATGGCTAATGATCGTGAGCATTTGTTCATGTGTCTGTTAGCCACCTGAATATCTTCTTTGGTGAAGTGCCTGTTCATATCCTTTGCCCATTTTTTAATTGGGTTATTCGTCTTTTTGTTGTTGAGGTTTTGCATATCTTGCAGAATTTAGAGATTAGACACTGATCGGGTTTGTAGTAGCCAAAATTTTTTTCCCAGTCTGTAGGTTAGGTTGTCTTTTGCTTTCTTGATGAAGTCTTGTGATGAGCATAAGTGCTTGATTTTTAGGAGCTCCCAGTTATCTAGTCTGTCTTCTGGTGCTTGTGCATTGTTCCTTATGGTTCATATTCTGTTTATGCCATGTAGTAGGGCTCCTAGGTTTGTCCCTATTTTTTCTTCCATGACTTTATTGTTTTCATTTTATATTTAGGTCTTTGATCCATTTTGAGTTAGTTTTTGTGCACGATGTGAGGTATGGGTCTTCTTTCAGTTTTTTTGTAGATGGATATCCAGTTATGCCAGCACCATTGGTTAAAGAGACAATCTTTTCCCCAGTTAACAGTCTTTGGGCCTTTGTCAAATATCAGCTGATCATAGGTGGATGAGTTTATGTCTGGATTCTCAATTCTGTTCCACTGGTCTATGTATCTGTTGTTGTACCAATACCAGGCAGTTTTGACTACTGTGGCGATACAATAGGTTCTAAAATCAGGTAGTGTGAGGCTTCCCACTTTGTTCTTCTTCTTTAGTAATGCCTTATTTATTCGGGACCTCTTCCCTTTCCAGATGAAGTTGGTGACTTGCTTCTCCATCTCATTAAAAAATGCTGTTGGAATTTGAATTGGGATTGCATCGTATCTGTAGATCACTTTGGGTAGAATTGATATTCTCACGATGTTGAGTCTACCTATCCATGAGCAAGGTATGTTTTTCCACTTATGCAAGTCTCTTTTGGTTTCTTACAGTAGTGTCTTGTAGTTTTCATTGTATAGGTCTTTTACATCTTGGGTTAGAATTATTCCTAAGGTTTTTATCTCCTTGGGGGCTATTGTAAACGGTATTGATTTGGTAATCTCCTCTTCAAGTTTCTCTTTGTTGGTGTAAAGGAATCCAACTGATTTTTGTATGTGTATCTTGTATCCTGAGACTTTGTTGAAATCTTCTATGAGTTCCAGTAGTTTTCTTGTGGATTCTTTGGGGTTTTCTTTGTACAAGCTCATATCATCTGCAAATAGAGATACTTTGACTTCTTCCCTACCAATTTGGGTCCCCTTAATTTCTTTTTCTAGCCTAATTGCTGTGGCTAGGACATCCAGCACAATGTTGAATAAGAGTGGTGATAGTGGGCATCCTTGTCTGGTTCCCATTCTCAAGGGGAATGCTCTCAATGTCTCTCCATTTAGGATGATGTTGGCTGTTGGCTTTGTATAAATGCCCTTAATTATATT
>NW_004443939.1:33342684-33413880 GCF_000243295.1 Trichechus manatus latirostris | reverse complement strand
GGTAGGTAGGGAGTTTCCAGAAATTTGTCCATTTCCTCTAGGTTTTCAAATTTGTTACAGTATAGATTTTCATAGTATTCTGTTATGATTCTTTTAATTTTGGGTGGGTCTATAGTGATATCACCCATCTCATTTCTTATACGGGTTATCTGCTTCCTCTCCTGTTTTTCTTTTGTCAGTATGGTCAAGGGTTTATCAATTTTGTTGATCTTTTCAAAGAACCAGCTTTTGGTCTTATTAACTCTTTCAATTGTTTTTCTGTTCTCTATTTCATTTAATTCTACTTTAATTCTTATTATTTCCTTCTAGCACCTGAGGGCTTATTTTGCTGCTCTCTTTCTACTTGTTCCAGTTGTAGGGTTAATGTTTTGATTATGGCCCTTTCTTCTTTTTGGATGTGTGCATTTATTGCTATAAGCTGACCTCATAGCAGTACTTTTGCTGTATCCCAAAGGTTCTGGCAGGATGTGTTTTCATTCTCGTTTGTTTCTATGAATTTGTTTATTCCATTCTTAACTTCTTCTATAACCTAGTAGTTTTTGAACAAGGTGTTGTTCAGTTTCCATGTGTTTAATTTTTTTTCCTTGCTTTTTGTGTTGTTGATTTCTACTCTTATGGCTTTATGGTCAGAAAAGATTTTTTTTAATATTTTGATGTTTTGGATTTTGTTAAGGCTTGTTTTATGGCCTAATATGTGGTCTATTCTGGAGAAGGTTCCATGTGAATTGGAAAAGAAAGTATACTTGGCTGCTGTTGGGTGGATTGTTTGGTGTATGTCTATGAGATCAGGTTGGTTGATTGTAGCATTTAGCTCTTCCGTGTCTTTGTTGAGCTTCCTTCTGGATGTTGTGTCCTTCACCAAAAGTGGCATGTTGAAATCTCCTACTACTATTGCGGAGCTGTCTATCTCTTTTTTCAGTGCTGTTAGAGTTTGTTTTATGTATTTTGGAGCCCTGTCATTGGGTGCGTAAACATTTATTATAGTTATGTCCTCCTGGTGTATTGACCCTTTAATCGTTATGTAGTGTTTTTCCTTATTCTTTGTGGTGGATTTTACTTTAAAATCTATTAGTCAGAGATTAATATTGCCACTCGTGTTCTTTTTTGAGTGTTGTTTGCTTCATATATTTTTTTCCATCATTTGAGTTTTAGCTTGTTTGTGGCTTTAAGTCTAAGGTGTGTCTCTTGTAGGGAACATATAGACAGATCATGTGTTTTTAATCCAGTCTGCCACTCTCTGTCTGTTTATTGGTGCATTTAGTCCATTTACATTTAGCATAATTATTGATAGGTATGAGTATAGTGCTGTCATTTTGATGTCTTTTTTGTGTGTTGTTCACAGTTTCTTTGTTCTCCTTAATTTTCTGTGCTCGGTCATTTTTATTCATGTACTTTCTTTCCTTCTTTTTCTTTGTTGTTGATTTTGTGTTTGCTGAGTCTTTATATTTTTCTAGTTTTTTTATTTTGACTGGTAGGATTTTTAGTTTCCTTTGTGGTTACCTTAATATTTGCCCCTATTTTTCTAAGTTTATACCAGTTTTTAATTCTTTATTTTGCCTTGATTTCCCCTCCATATGAAAAATCTACATCTAAATTTTTTAAGTCCCTCTCTTTTGTTATAATGTTGTCATTTTTTACATATTGATATTTCTGTTTCCCTATTTTCAGTGTTTTAGCTTTGATGTATTTTTGTGACTTCCCTATCTGGGTCGATATCTTGTTGCTCTGTCCTGTGTTCTAGTCTTGCATAGTTATCTGATGTTATTGATTTTATAACCAGAGGACTCCCTTTAGTATTTCTTGTGATTTTGGTTTGGTTTTTGCAAATTCCCTAAACTTCTGTTTATCTGGAAATGCCCTAATTTCACCATCATATTTGAGAGACAGTTTTGCTGGATATATAATTCTTAGCTGGCAATATTTTTTCCTTCAAGGCTTTTTATATGTCATCCCATTGCCTTCTTGCCTGCATGTTTTCTGCTGAGTAGTCCGAGCTTATTCTAATTGACTGTCCTTTGTAGATGACTTTTCTTTTATCGCTAGCCACTCTTAAAATTCTCTCTTTATCTTTGGTTTTGGCAATTTTCATTATAATATGTCTTGGTGACTTTCTTTTGGGATCTACCTTACGTGGGGTTCGATGATCATCTTGGGTAGATATCTTCTCATCTTTCATGATATCAGAGTAGTTTTCTGTCAACAAATCTTCAACAATTTTCTCTGTATTTTCTGTTATCTCCCCCTTTCTGGTACCCCAATCACTCATAGATTATTTCTCTTGATAGAGTCCCACATAACTTTTAGAGTTTCTTCATTCTTTTTAATTCTTTTGTCTGATTTTTCCTCAAATAAGTTGGTGTTAAGTGCTTTATCTTCAATGTCACTAATTCTGACTTCTATTGCTTCATTTAGTTTCCTATGACTTTCTATTAATTGTCTAATTCTGAAATTTTATTGCTAATCTTCCAGGTTTCTGATTGTTGTTTCTCTATGGATTCTTACAGCCTATTAAATTTGTCATTATGCTGTTGAATAACCTTTTTAAGTTCCACTACTGCTTTGTCTGCATGTTCTTGACTTTCTCTGCCTTTTGAAGAGTTTCCTTTCTAATTTCTTGAAGAGTTCTGTATATTACTCTTTTGTATATTACTGTATATTACTCTTACTGCCTCTGGTAGTTCCAAGAAATTCTCTTTCTCCAGAAAATTTATTCTTTATTTTGGGAGCTTGCTGAAGCCATCATGTACTGCCTCTTTATGTGATTTGATATTGACTGTAGTCTCTGAGCCATCAATAAGTTATTATAATTTTGTATTTGTTAAGTGTGTCCTACTGTCTTGTTTTGATATGCCCAAATAGGCTGCTTGTGGGCACTAGTTTGATTATTGGCACTTTTGAAGCTCTAACGTTCTGTCACCAGGTAGTTAGGTCTGTAACTAGGTATGTGAGCCCAGCAGTCCATTAAATTTTCCTGTATGGATTCAGCTCAGGTATCCAGGCAGTCGGTCACCAAGTGTGTGGTGCAGGCTCTCACCTACAGTCTTAGAGAGGCATAGGTGATTGGTGTAGGCACAGGTATCTGGCTGCAGTAGGGGGTCACATGCTGAGCAAGGCAGAGGGCTGATGGCTGCCCCTGAGTGTCTGAAAGAAAAGTGTGTCCCTGTTCCCTAGAGTGAGTAGGTAGGTGAGTTTTGCAGCCAGAGTATGAGAACCCTACTCCATTGGCTGTAAGGACTGAGGGTCACCACTTATTCTTGGACCTCTGAGGTAGGTGGCTAGGTGGTGTGGGTGGAGCCACCTGTCCTCAAGCCCCTGATGCAGACAGGTAAGGTGCCTGCTGAAAGGGCAGAGCAGTGTCAAGCAGCACAAATCTGCCACTTCACAGCTGAAACAGTTGAAGTTAGACTTCAGGTGTTTACCATGTTGTACTGTGGTAGTGAGGGCTTACACTGTTGCAATCGGTCCATACAAGTCTATAAAGGGGTGGAAGCCACTTAAAGTCTGCGGATCTCTTATGCCTGTGCCTAGGCAAAGAAGCTGTGCCAACCCTAAGTTCCTGGCTTAGGGGAGCCTGTAGCTTATTTTTACCCTATTTGTTAATTTGTTCCCTCTCCAAGGCCAGGAGAATGCGTCAAGGTGCCTTATGGGATCTACTTCTGGCCCAGGGGACTCACAGTCACTGAAGCTGGCCAAAAGTGGTGCAGAGCAGGGA
The DNA here is from genome assembly GCF_000243295.1 of Trichechus manatus latirostris. Classification (NCBI taxonomy): domain Eukaryota; kingdom Metazoa; phylum Chordata; class Mammalia; order Sirenia; family Trichechidae; genus Trichechus; species Trichechus manatus. Next base: position 33,410,168 of record NW_004443939.1, on the reverse strand, counting down.
GGGAGGAGGTAAATGGGAGAGACGTATTTCCCCAATGGGTTTTTTTTTAAAAACATCCCCACGAAAAGCCACATGCATGTACTTATCTTTAGCCACTTAGATTCTACTTTTCACTGGTTAGGAGTGTCCAAGCAGAATCTCTGCTGCTGGATCTCTCTTGATGTGGAAACTGCCTCCCGAGCTAGCGAGTGGAGCTGTATACCCACCTCACTGCACACCCCGAGCCGATCCGGGCTGAAGGGTTGCAGCTCCCACTGGGTCGTGTCAGACAACTCCTTGCTGATTCTGAACCATCTCTCTCTCCCCCTGCCACTCAGTCTGATTCCTCAAGTTTACCTTGTTCAGGGCTCCTAGGTATTCATATACAATCAAATCACTTGTTTTTTCAGGTCTTTGTTGTAAGAGGGACATAGGAAGGCATCTGACTACTCCGCCATCTTGGCCCCACCTTCCTCAGTAATACCCTATTTTTAATTCTTCATTTTCTTTTGAAATCTGAGGATTGCTATGAAGGAAATTTTATCTGCAGAATTCTTCCAAAACATGCTAGCCTTCATGACGTAATTTCATGCATACCAATCAGTGTACCTTCGGATAATGTGCTGAGGACTCTAGTAACAGTACCTTAAGAGACAGCGAAAAGTGTAAGTGCTCACAGGGGATCTTATCTTGTCATACTCTTTAAAAATCATCTCTAGGCTTAATCCCTGCTGCCATCCATTATATCAACTCAAATTGCAACTAACACTCAGTGACTAAAAATTTTTAAGTTCTGACATTTTTATATTCTATTTTCAAAATATAGTGGACATACATTTGCTGAAATTTATGTTATAGCCTTACTTATTTGAGCCAGCTGGTCCAACATAGCATTTTTTTTTTAAGACTTTAAAATACTAGGCTTAATAAATTCTTTGACTACTTCTTGCATTTCACTAAATTACACTTGGAATTGCTTGCTGATTAGCCACTTCACAGGGAAAGTGAAGTTAAAGTTATTAAAATATCTTCAACACCTTGGAGGAAGTGTGTTATTTAGAGAAATAACAAAAGCTGAATTGCTTATAATTTCACTCATTGAATGTTGTCCCTCTCTTACCCTCCCTCTCTCTGAAATACTACTATAAGCACAAAGAATCTGCATACTTGGAGTATCATGTTTCTTATTCTTGTATATTTTTAGAAATGCTAATAGCCCATGTTTAAATGTAATTTTAAGTATTTTGAAAATATGTGCTTAAAATTAATTTAAAATACAGCATGTCCCCATTATTTGGCATGTTTAGACACAAGCAGTATTACATACACACCACCATGTATTATCAATTTTCAAAAAATCAGAACAGAAGAAAAAAATTCTGTTTTAGACTTCATATAGTATAATCTCTCTTTAATTATTCAGAAAGCATTGAACCACCCTGAAAAGCCACAGAGTCAATATTAGAAACATAATTTATCTCTGTAACACTTCTTTACTACAGACAGTTAAGGTTCCAAATGAATAGCATATTCTAGTTAATTGACTAAAATGTCCTTTCTTTTAGGGATTCTAATTTAGAGCAGTGGTTCTCTAAGTGTGGTCCCCGGATCAGCAACATTGGCATTACCAGGAACTTATTTCTTTTCACCAGACCTACTGAATCAGAAACTCTAAGGGTGGGGCCCAGCAATCTGAGCTTATGAAACCCCCCTGGTGGTGCGGTGGTTAAGTGCTTGGCTGCTAAATGAAAGGTTGGTGGTTTGAACCCACCATCTGCACCTCTGGAGAAGAATGTGGCAATATGCTTCTACAAAGATTACAGCCTTGGAAACTCTATGAGGCAGCTCTACTGTGTTCTATAGGGTCCTTATGAGTTGGAATTGACACGATGGCAACAGGTTTGTTTTTGTTTATTTTCTGAGTGATTCTGATGCAGGTAAAGTTTGAGAACCACCAATTTGCAATGGAGTGAAGAAATATGTAAATGTGACCTTGATCCTCTTCTTTGGGTTATTGACTATAGCGAAGCAATGCTAGGTGTTGAGCAATCTGTTTAGAGTAAACTTTGGAAAGGGACACCCTTGTCTCTGCTAGAGTGTGTGGCTTGGTCTAAGGCTTGAAGGGCATCGTGAGGAATTTGACTACATATTAAAATTTTTAAGAATACATAACCACCAAATAACTCCTTCACTTAACTTGGCTTCAGTTTCAGGACTACCCAGATAGTTGGGAGTAATTCCAGTGCTTAGTGATTACAGATTCCCTAAGTTGCCCAGGAGATTCATTTGGATTTCTGCTTCTCCTTTAGCATGAAGTAAAAAGTAAGGAGTATCAGAAGATACCTAAGATTTTTTTTAAGATTAGAACTGTAGGCAACTCAAGGGACTATCCAATAAACTAAGTTTCAGGTGTAGATGGAAAGAAAGGACATTGATTGAGTGTAGGGTTGTCAGATAAAATACAGCATGCTAGATAAATTGGAATTTCAGATAAATAATAATTGACTTTTTTCAGTAAAAACATAACGAAAAAACCAAAAACCAAACCCACTGCCATCGAGTTGATTCTGACTCATAGTGACCCTATAGTACAAATATGCTCCATGTAATATTTGAGGCATATTTAAACTAAAAACAATATTATTTGCTATTTATCTGAAATTCATATTTAACTGGGCATTCCATATTTTTCCTTGCTTAATCTGGCAACCTGAATTGAGTTCCTATTTTATATATGTATTTAATCCTTTAAACATTTTTATGTGTGTGTGTGTGTGTGTGTGTGTGTGTGTGTGTGTGTGTTGTCATATTTATGGTATTTAGGCAAATTAGGTATTTGCTGCTGAGTTGACAGGTTAATTACTTTTTTGTTTTGTTTTTCAGTTTTCAAATATTATATTTTGTCTTCACTTGATAAGGGAGAAAAATATACATCTAAAAATATTTATTTATTCTTATCTTCTTTCAGAAAACTATGTTCTACCTTAAATAATTTTATTAGCTATGAAAACTAAATACTAAATATGACTCCATTCATATTCCTTGTTAGTAAGAATAATATATTATTGAAAGTTGTAAATACAATTACTTTTGGAAATTTAACACTGTTTTAAAAAATTCAGGAGGTTTAATAATTCCAGTAATAATTTGGTGAATAATTTTTTTAAGAGTAACAAGAACCCTACCATTATAAGAACGTCTTCTATTTGTGTAATATTATATTATTATTCTCAAAAACATATCTGGTAAAAATAATCTTGTGCACTTTTACTGAGCTTAACACTTATGTGTACTTATATAACTAGATCCTCTTAGATACCCTGTGTGATAAAGATACAGGTAATGTTTTGCCCTTTGACAAATAAATAAATGTAAGCTCAGAGAAAAAACTTGCCCAAGATTACACATATAATAAGTGATAGAACAATGACTTAAATGGAATGTTCTTTCAACTCTGCCTTAAGTAGAATCCTCTTGAAACGAAAATAACCAATCCCTTATTTATCAGTTTTAATAAGTGCAGAAATTGCTTTGTTTCAGAAACTATAGATGTGGTTCTGCCAAACAAGATTTTCTTAAATATCTTTTTACCTTGTAATAAACTATCATGATTCATTTAAAACTTAAGAGGAAATAAAATATAGTATAGGACCTTGATTAATAATAAATTCTCTTCGTGACAGCATTTAATTAAGTGACAAAAGGGCTAAAATTATTCTTCAAATAAAGACCCATAGATTCATAAAACCAGGGAAATTGGAATTGGACCAAAAATTCATTCATGTTCTTGCTTCCTCCTAGGATGTAGTAAGCTGAAAAGAGCTTCACTCCCACCCTAACAACAATAAAAAGCTGAACAATCTACAAAGTCACAACTTTTTATTAACTCATCACACAGCTGAAGAGGCAGGGTAACCAACTAGTCTGAAATCTAAGAAAAGGCAGGTGCCTCCAATGACACGGAACAGGAAAACTGGCTTGCCTGGAGCAGGTAAGCAGCATGAAAGGAAAACGGTGCCAACATAGAAGCAAGTAAAAATTGCACCTGAAATGTTTAATGAATTGCAGTATATGGGTTAACATGAGAGTATAGAACTCCTCAGACCTGCAGACACAAAGGGAGTTTTCAACCCTTTGCACTGTTAACTGGTGCAAATAGTAACATGCTAGGCTGTTAAATAAAAGGTTGAAAGTTTGATTCCACCCAGACCCTCTTCAGAAAAAGACTTAATGATGACTTCCATAAATCAACCATTGAAAAACCTATGGAGCACAGCTCTACTCTGACACACATGGGGTCACCACGAATAGGACTCAACTTGATGGCAAATGGTTAACAGTGTACTCACGAGAAAGGTTGGTGGCTGGATGAGAGAATAGAGACAGCCTCCTTTGGTGGTGCCAACCCGGGAAAGGGGAACAGCTTTCTTTCCAGGAGAGGCATGAAGTCCTGCCTGGAACATTCTTGCCTATCTCCCCTATGAAACAAAAGCTTTAAGCCACTGGGAAGGACAACAAGAATGTTGTTCACAGTGCACATGTGAAAAATCATTGAGGTCAGGAGAAGGGAACTGGAAAAAAAGTTTCTACACTGGTGGAGGTGCCAGAAATCATTGTGGACTTAAACCATTAGAGATTTCCCCAGCAGTGTGAGAACAGCAGCAGAAAACTCTCTCCCACCCAAGACCTATTAAAGATACCAGGCAGAGTTTTGCTGCCTTGAGGAGGAAGGATAGTATCACTAAGAAAGCTCTACCAGTGGGATGCAATGATATAGGGCCTAAGACTGACTCTGAACCAGAATAACAGAGAATACCCCCTGAACTTCCACCAAGCCAGTAATCATCAAGAAATAAGTAAACACATTATACTGCTAGAGGAAGAACAGAAGCATGAAGAGAGACCCTGTCTGAGATGGAAGCTGTAAGGGAAAGTGTGAAGTTGATTATGGAGCTGGACTGTTGAGTAAAGTGTTCTGGCAACACAAAACCTACACCTCTAAAGAAAAAGGAGCACAGAAGCCTGTGATATGCTGAAAATGAACACCTTCACCACCAACACCAACAACAAAAGTTGAGCTCATCTCCTAACTAGATTGACTCAGACTGACCAAAATAAAGACCTAGCACAAGAAGTGGCATGCTTATTGACAAGCATAAATACGATTCACCTCATTCTCTACTGCCCTACACATTGTGTACAACTTTCAATCAAAAATTACATGACACATGGAAAAGTAAGAAAAAAATATACTGTTAAGAGACCATGCAATCAACATAGACTGAAATATGATCCAAATGTTGGAATTAACAGACAGGGAATTTACTATATATGTACAAACATTCTAGAAAATATAATCTAGTGAAAAAGGAAGTCAATTCCTCTGCTTGTAAAACATGTTAAAAAATGTGAAAGACCAGTGGAGAAATGGCTTCCAACAATAACCACCATTTGTTCTTACACTGTCTTGGCTTCTAGTAAATTTTCCCATGAGTATGCTATTCTATCGGCCACTCTGATTAATCCAACTGACAGAAACTGGGACCAATTCCACTCCATTTGTGTAACATATAGCATTTAATTAAGATTATTGTCTATAGGATGCTGAGCAGCAGTGTGTAAGCAACCTGCAGTATTAAACTTAACCATGGCTCCAGGCTCCAGGAACTCACCAGCTAGTCTTCCTTAGAAAGCCAGGTGGCATTTCCTTTAAGTTTCTGTACTGATACTCCCCCTTAACCAGAAGCTTTAATCCAGGTAAAGCAGGATGTATTAATGATTACACAGACTCTACCTTGGTCCATGAGGAAGAAATCTGGGTCAGTAATATCAGCCATAAAAAACCTAAACAATAAACAGCAGCTCACCTGAATGCTTTTCAGAGCTGAAGTAGTATCTTTAATTACATCAGCTAAAAAGATGACAAATCACTTCCCATCTTTTCTAATTGGATGATACCATTCTAGGGATAAATACTCAAAGGGTAGGCATAAATTCTGAGTTAGTTATCCCTCCAATAAACTCCCCTTAGTAACGAAAGCTAGTATCATTTTGGAGCTGTCTGCAGTCATCTCCTGGGTGTGAAATCTATTGGTACTGCACCTTTAAACACTTTAAAGTCTCTTATTGTCACCCCAAGGTAAAAGCTAATACCTTGCTTCCACACAAGAAGTACAATCTTGAGGTCAGATATGTTACCTCCTTAGTTAAGAGTTGTTTACAGTTGTTGGCACCCCAACTGGGACCTTCTTCAGTAGAAAGGCACAGGCTGAACAGTTCCTCTAGGTTGGCCTTTTGACTGGCTAGTAAACCTTAGGGTTCTCAGTTCAATCTGAATAATTGTAGCTAGTTCTTATTTTGGAAAGATTGCCTGAGGGCAAGAAATCCAGTCTTTCCTGTTTGTCCACGTCACCAGCTCGATGACATTCATCTGCCCCACAGAATGACTGTGTGATGGCAATGGTAATGAGGGTGAAGAACATATTACAGTTGTTGACAGATGTTTTGTATGAGAGGTGTAGAAACTGGGACCAATTCTATGGTTTCCAATAAACTACTCAGTAAGAATAAGGGAAATGGTGATTAAACTGCGGTCAGAATTGTCTAGTGGGAAATGGCAGACTCAGCAGTCAATTATCCTTAGGAGGCTTGCAGCAGTTTGGAAGAGCCTCACTAGGGCCTCTTCCTTCATGAGGTAATTTTCAAGGGTGATTCTAAAAGACAGAGATCATCAACATCGTTCCTTCCCCCATAACTCGTAGAGTCTGAGGTGTTCTTTCCACAAGTGTCAAGGTTTTTGCTCTCCCTGCTGTACCTCTTTTAGCAGTTATACTTTACCTTTTTTTGCAAGTATCGTCTGTTCTCACCTAGACGTTTTGATCACACAGGTCATGTGCAAGATGGAGAGGGCATTTTTGTAAAACTGACAGAGACCCATTATGTCTCCCACTTTTGACATGTGTGGACTGTTATAGAGGACATAGAGAAAAGTGTACTCAACAAAATGATCATTATCCTTATGCTATGGTATCATGTCAGTCCAACAAGAGAACCTAGGTGGCTGAACCAGAATTAAGTTTGAATCACATAGATCCTCCTTTGGCCAGGCTGTCACCCAGAGAGTTTACCAAACAAGCTGGCCCTACAGTGCTGTTAGAGAAAAGAAAGCAGCAACTTGCCTAGGAATGGTCATGGTAGAATCCCCATATTTCAAAATAGGTCTGTATAGCTCCCAATTATATCCCTTTCTGGGGACAGCCACATTCTGTGATCAAATTACCTTAATAAGGTGTGTGGACCAGAAAGAAATGAGAAAGGTGGAGTCAGAAATGTTTTCGAGTTGATTTTTAAGGAGTAAATTTCAGTGCTCAAACATACCAGATATCTGTGGATGTTAGGGAGTGTGGAAGGTCCATTGCAACACAGCATTGCTGAGCTGATTATCAGAGTGCAACTTATTCATAAAGCTGAAAACATGACACAGATTAGTATCAAGTGGTATGATGGCTGGTGTCGATTGACTGGGCTGGAAGAGTAACACAGTGATCTAAAACAGTGTTGATAGCAGTGAGGCACCAGTGGTAATGTGTAAAAGGGTCAAGGTCTGATTAAATACATTTTCCAGGCACCGGCGAGTGTTGTGCCCATGCAGTGCTACCTCCTCCATCTGATAAAGCAGGCCAGTTTTGGCAGGAGTCGTAAGTCTGACATGCAGAGGTAACCTCTGCATCAGGAACCTCAAGTTCTTTAGTTTGTTTACAGTCTATAATAATAGATGTGTCACCATGTCTGGTAAGATGATGAATCTGGACAGCAATGGTGGTACTTTGAGTGGTGCATGTTTAACCAGCAGATTTATTCTGGTCAGTTCCATCAGAAAATGGGTTCTTCCCATAGACACCTACATGAGTGAGCCACACAGTTTGATCGGTAGCCATGATTTATTTCTGCAGTTCATGGCTACAAAAGGAATATTTTTAATTCAGTCTGTAGTTTTCTAAGTGGCAGACCAAACAAGTCATCCATTGGCAACAAGAGTCAGTAAAAATATAACAAATTTCATCAACGGGAGTAGTGGCCAAAACAGTGAGCCTCTCATTTACTTTTGTTCACTGACTGAAGTAAGAACATCCAATGTCAATTCTGCAGGAGGTTGGATGGCTGCAGCAGCCCAAGAGATAACATCAGATTTCAGCTTAGACAAACCATCAACAAACCCAGCCCAGGCTTTTAGGAACCTCTGTGAATCTAGAGCCACTTGGAACCAGTAGCTTTTCTTCACATGGCGTGAAGGATAAATTTTCCCCCAAAAGCATATCTGCCACTTATTCTTGTAAAATAAAGATACCTCTGGAACCAGCAGTGCTCTTCAATATACCTTTTACATTTGACAAGTGAGGCTGGTTGTAACCTTCCCACCTTTTGAGTTGTTGAGTCCAAGTTGACACACCCCTAAATGGGAATATCAGACCAGAGAGTAACAAGGCTTCCGCGGGTAAGGAGTTCAATTTTGACAAGAACTCAGTAGCAAGCTAATAGCTGCTTTTCAGAAAGGTGCTAGCCATGTCACACAGGTGATGAGTCCAAACCATAAAGGAGAACTCCAGGTGGAGGTTGCGTTCCTTTGACAAAGGCTATAATCTGCAAAGCCATTGGTCACAGAGACTTGCAGCTCAAAGGGTTCTTTAGGGTTGTAGGGCCCTAAATGTAGAGTGCCTGCCACAGATTGCTGGACAGCTTCCAACACAGCCTGTTTGTTTGGACCTCACTCAAAGGATACTGACTTATAGCTTAGCCAATAAAAATACCAGGTAGAATACTCAGGTGAGGCACATACTGTCTCTAGTATCCAAGTTGTCCAATAAGATACTGGGTCTCCTTTTTGGTGTGGGAGACTGAACAACATTTTATCACTGACTGTTGGAGGAATTGGCATTATGAATCTGCCCATATATGCTCAAGAAACTTTACTTGGTGACTCTTTTATAATGCCTTCTCCTTGCTCCAGGGGAGACAGTCTATCTTGCAAGGATGTTTGCTACACAAACATCCTTGAGAAAATAGCCCAGAACAAAGGGTAGTCAGTGCCTCCGCTTGCAAGAAATGCAGAAATGTGAGAGACCCATGGAGAATTGACTCTCAACACTGTACAACAAAAAGAGTGAATTTTACTTTACGTAAATTATACTGCATTTTTAAAGAAAACCCATTTAAGATTTTTTTCAAGAAATCAGGAAGATGGGAGGATGAGATGATCTGGAAATTTTTTCCTTGTCTTTGTCCTCAGGAGATTTATTGCCACTCTAAGGTTTTTATGTTTTGTTTTGTTTTGCTTTAATGTACAGTTGGATTGAAAACAAAACAAAAAATAAACAAAACCCTGAGAGTTTTTAAGTGAAAGGACCTAATAGTATATTAACCCATTGCCGTTGAGTTGATTCCCACTCATAGCGACCCTATAGGACAGAGTAGAACTGTCCCATAGGGTTTCCAAGGAGTGGCTGGTGGATTTGAACTACCCACATTTCGGTTAGCAATGGTAGCATGCTGTAGCTCTTAACCACTGCGCCACCAGGGCTCCCAGTGGACAATACAACAGAATATTACGCACTCTAATTCCATTAGGGCTAAGTTCATTAACCTGTGTTCACTCAGCTCTACGTACCTTGAGAAATCTATTCAGATGAGTGAATGTATTTCTCTTCATATTCTAATTATTGAATTACTGATTATTCTCAGAAAGATCCATCTCAGTATGATTATCTATTTGTTGATTTTAGACTAGGGATTTTAGATAATCAGGAGAAAATAAATGTTGAATAATTTCATGGGAAGAATGAAAGTTTCTGTAATATATTGCACATTCTGAAACAATATTTTAGTAATATAAAAATAAATTATTCTAGATTTTACAAACTTATAGGCAAGGTTTTCTAGCTGTTTGGCTCATATCAATTGTTCTCAATTCTGGCTGTGTATAAGAATTACCTGAGGAGTTTTAAAAATAAAGAACCAGACCCTATCCCTGGAGATTCTAATCTAATTGGTCTGGGGTGGGACTCACACCTCAGTGGTTTTTTTTTTTAAATTCTCCAAGTTATTCCAGTGTTACAGCCAGGGCTGAGAACTTTGGCCTAAGAAATGGAATATACTGCTGTGTAATTCTGTTTTAGCTCCTCAATCTGTGAGAAACTTTCCAACACAGAGCCCTTGGTGTAATTTAACTGTATGTAAAATAAAAGTACACAAAACAATTTGTGAAATTTATGGCTTTGACTTTAAAATTCATAATACAAGGTGAGACTCCAAATATGTCGTTAATTTATTTCAGCAGTTCTTAATTTTGGGGGTGGAGGTGGCAAATCAGAACCGTCTGGATCATTTTTTTTTTTTTTCAAGTTAAAATAGCCATATCCCCACCAGGAGGTTCTAATATTTGTAAACGGATATGAGTTAGGGAGACATGGGGTGGGGGGTTGGGGTGGGGGAGAAATCTATAATTTTTAGAAGTTCTCCGGATGATTGTGATCTGATTCATAGCTACCATTACTCCATCTTCTATGGAAAATACTAATTTTTATCTCCTTTGCATCTAACTTTCCAAAAGAGTTAGATGTATGTTACAATGATCAGTGGTCAGCCCCAAGTCTCTACCCTCTTGTTACGTGATCAGCTTACTTATTCTGGAAACCAAAAATGTGTCCGATAAGTGGAACTCTAGTGACTGAGAAAGACATCACAAATTAGAACAATTTGGGCAGAGGGATGGCCAAAAGCTTTTTACTCTAATAAATTTATTCTAGGAACAACGACAAACTTGTGCTTACTGTTGGAAACGTAAATTTTATACAATTAAAATAAATGATCATATTAGTAAATTCAAAGTATATCATATACTGGACCCTGAATTTCTCAATAAAGTTTCTAACTAATCTAAAGTCACAAAATAAGTTCTATTATTTATAAACTTTTAAAAAATGGGCTCCAGAACTTTCTTTCTGTGGAAATGCTGTGTTTGTGCCTTGCTCAAATTGGTAAGTAAAGGTGACCACCCAGGAGTCTTTTAATTCCTTGCACTCAAAGTGTGGTCCATGGACCAGCGGCGTCTTATCACCTACCTGTTATAAATGCAGAAGAATCTCAGGACCCACAGCAGGCCAATTGAATCTGACTCTGCATTTTAACGACATCCTAATGGTTCATATGGAAACCCTGGCAGCATAGTGATTAAGAGGTATGGCTGCTAACCAAAAGGTCCGCAGTTTGAATCCACCAGGCGCTCCTTGGAAACCATAGGGGCAGTTCTACTCTGTCCTATAGGGTTGCGATGAGTCGGAATCGACTCGAGGGCAATGGGTTTGTTTTTCTGGTTTAATGATTCATATGCACATTACAATATAAGCAGCACTGCTTTAGCCCACTGTTTTCAAAACTACTACTGGGAAGCAAGCAGCACTGCCTGTACGTGTCTATAAAACAAACGCAGCACAAAAAAATAACCCATTTTTACAGAATTCATTAAAAAGACAAAAATAGAGCTTTAAAATATCTTTAGTTCTTTTCATAAACCATTGAACAGCATATTTACAATACAACACGATGGGGTTTCCATCTTTGTCTTTGAATACGGCCAATAGACGACAGAGCAGCAGTGAGCTTGCTGGTGGTGGTAGTAGAAGTGGTATTATAGGTTTTGTTGCTATTCTTTTTATCTCAGTTTTCCATTTCTATTTCAGAAAGTGAACACAACAGGCTGCAATTTGTTGACAAGCAGAAGTGCAAGCTGCTCGTGGGAGAAAAAAAGAACAAAACACAACCATAGTCTCCACCTGTTCTTTTTATTTCAAATCAAGGCTACATAATGCTATTTGTCCAGGTATGGACATCAAAGGGGATGGAACAGGGAGGAGCCCAAACATAAATTTGATCACCATAAATGAATGAATGGTTCTTTATTATCTGGAATGGTAATTAAAATCAAGCTAATGTTTATCAAAAGTCGTCGGAATTTAAATAATAGTAATAGTAATAACAACAATAATGATGATGATGATGATAGCAAAACTATTTAAAAGGTTATTTCTTCCCACTGGCACATTTGAACATTTCATCAGATGAGTTTTCCCACTTTATAAGCAATTTCTGTATCGCTTTCAGTTTGTAGCGTGACTTCCATGTCACAGTACAATACTTTTGCATTATTTTTCTTACCCAGTTCAGCAATGAATAATCATCACGAGGGCAAACTGTAGGCTTTGTATTAAGATCGGCAAAGTAAGTATTTTGAACTGAAACCATTATAAAACGTGCCTAACATTTTCACAGACAAGCAACCAGAGGGACTTCTTTTTCTTTTCCTAATGTGTAAAACACAGAACTTTAAATTTTCCAATTTATATAATTTGGTCCGGGATGGATAATTATGTCGCTAATAAACACCATGCCTGACAGTAACATGTAGAATATGCATTTAGTAAAACACTTGGAAAGCTGTGCCAATATGTGAACCATGTATGATGTAAAGGGTCAAGCCCTAATAAAGACCACGCCTTATAAAGTAGTGCAGTGCGGATTTGCCGGATATGCATAGAAACAGGTCTGTACTCTCAAAGTAACACCTTGTGCCAAAATCTATAATATAAGATGTTTGGCTCAATGCCACTATAGTAGATTGTACCTCTAGTCATTGTATTTCTGCAATGGCATAAGTCCAATCTCTCAATATCCATAAAGAAATGATTAAAAAATGAAAAATATAAGAAGAGAAATTAAAATAACATACTGAGTCAAATCACTAGGTTTTTTTTTTTTTTTTTTTCTATACCAACTTCCCTTTTTCTTGTTTCAGAGGAGCTCCTTTGCATTATGGGCTTAGAAAAGAAAAAAAAAAAAAAAAAGCCTGACTTTCGTTAGGCCCTAATTTAATGACTTTTTTTTTCTGAAGTCTGTTCCAGGTTCTGGCCTATTGTGATTTCATGGTCATATCAAAGGTAGGGGAAATGGAAGTTTATGAAATACTATACTCTTGGAAAATGTAGGGGGCTGGGGTGATTGCTATCATTGCAAAAGGAAATTCATATAAAATTAGAATCTAGAAATTTATTGGCCTAAAGTTTATGGTATAAATCAAAATTAGATTATTCAAAAAAGATTGGTTTTAAATTATAGAGATAAATTTTAGGTGACAATAAAAAATTAGTAGAGGACAAAATTAGCACAGATAATGACACATAACATAGATCAAATGAATGGACAAATGAGGAAGAATTGCACCATTCCATTGTTTTGCATTGATTTAAACAGTGCCAGTTAGATATCCTAGAAAAAATATAGTGTTGATTTTAAACTTATATTCCAATTGTACTGGTAAATAAATGTAATTACCATATGTTTTCTCATACGCTACTTTTTGGCAGCTTTTGACACAGCGATCCACATGCTTCCCAAATGTTTTCTGCTTTTGAAATCCATGATGCCATGGTCTCTTTTTTTTTTTTTTAACTTTACTGGCCATCCTTAATGCTTTTGGAAAGCATCTATTCCTCTACTCTGTCAGTAAATGGTGGAGGCCTACTGTAAAAAATTCCAAATTTGTATCTTCAGCTTATATCTGTCTTCTGAGCTTCAGTCTTATAGAGCCAAAAGACTGGGCATCTCACTGGCTCATACATATTAAACTACATGTTGAGGGGAACAGTAAAAAAATTACTCTGCCTGTGTTTTCTACCTCAAGAAGTGGGACCATCATATACCCACTTCTTCCAACTAAAAACCTAGATTTCTGTTTTTAGTTCACCCTCTTCCTTCTATCATCGTGGCACCATATCTAATCCAGCAACAACTGCTGTCACTTGTACTCTGTAACTAAAACAAATTGCCTTCAGGTTGATTCTGACTCATGGCAACCCAGTGTATGTCAGAGTAGAACTGTGCTCCATAGGGTTTTCAATGGACACGATCTTTTGAAAGTAGATCAGTAGGGCTTTCTACTGAGGCACCTCTAGGTGGATTCGAATTGCCAACCTTTCAGTTAGTAGCCCGGCATTTAACTGTTTGTGGCACCCAGGGACTCTATAGCTCCATAGTATATCTCAAATCCTTTCCCTTTTTTCCATCTCTACCTACAGTCCCCTAATTTAAGCCCTCATCATCTGACTCCTGAGCTACTGCAAAAAGACTCTCGATACCCATAATCATTGGAACCCTGGTGGCGCAGTGATTAAGAGCTACAGCTGCTAACCAAAAGGTGGGCAGTTCAAATCTACCAGCCACTCCTTGAGCAGTTCTATTCTGTTCTATAGGGTTGCTATGAGTCAGAATCAACTCGACAGCAATGAGTAATGGGATATGTCCATAATCCATTCTTTCTCACTTCCAGTCCATTCTCTACTCAACATCCAGAGTGGTCAAATTACACTAACTTACTTAAAGTTCAGTGGCTTCCCTGTAAGGCCTTGCACACCCTCTCCAGCCCTGTCTTCCCCTTGTTCACCAGGCCACAGCAACACTGGCCTCCTTTCATGCTGTACATGCCAAAATATTTTCTTTGACAGGGTATCTTATTTATTTTTCTCTTTGTCTATGATATTTCTTCCTTGGCTCTTGGTTTTTCTGGCTTCTTCTTACACTTTCGGTCTCAAATTACCCTCTTGTCTTCTCGGACCATTCTGCTTGTAGTAGAACCATGGCTTCCAACTATCATGGTAACGCTTTGTCATTCCCTGCTGATTTGCTTCACAATATTTATCACAATCAATAAGGATCTCTTCCTTTCTTAATCCCTCCTTTCTTCCTGTCTTCCATTAATTTTCTCCCACTTAAATGTAATCTCCATTAGTGTAAGAGTTTGTCTTGTATGCTGTCTTCACCCTACACATTATAAAAGTTCAATAAATATTTGTTCCATAAATAAATGAAGCTGTGAAATGGTACTTCTCAGTAGTAGTTTACTTAAATTTCACAATTAAATGGTAATATCTTTTTTCCTTCAGTATCTCAAATGGTAACAGAACCTATAGCTATCTTTATCCTACTGCACCTAGTCTAAAAATAAGATATTGTGTAATCTTACAAGGGACTACTTTCTCTTCTTTGGGATAAATGGTGGTGACAATGCTTGGGAATGATTACTTTAATCATATAGTTTATATTGTTTAAATATGGAAATGCTTAAATAAAAAGTGGTTAATATTCCCCTAATCATTGGGTTCAGGTTGACTATACCTCAAAGACCAATTGTATAGTAACAGATTATGGCATTATAATTATCATTATTTGCCATTTTTTTAATTCAAGCAGGGAGGCTAGCTCTGTAGATAACTATTCAGAAAAGCATAGAACTTTGCTACAAAAAGCTAAAGCTTATTCAAGGCTTGTATTTCCCCTCCTCTCACAACTCCTCATTTTCCTTCATTTCCTTTCCTTTCCTGTATATCCTTTTAAGGGTATGAAATTCTGAGCATTCTCAGTACTCTCTCCAGCAGATGTTAGCATGCATATGCTAATTCAACACACTTCCTTCCTACTCATTCCTAAATTCACAACATCTTCAGTGTTTTCTAAACAAAAACACTCAAACTATCCAGATCACAAATACTGATATGCACTTGGCAAAAACTTAGCTGCAGGGCAACTGCATTGTTTTATTTTAATTTTTTTACTAAAAAGCTTCGAATTTCTTTTAAAATTGCTGAAGTTCTGAGCCTCAATTTTATCTGAGATTTAATCCTTTGTGTGTGGGTGTCAGGAAGGAAAGTATTTATATCTGATAAGTAAAGAAAACAATATGTGTTTTTACATAATTTTTTTTAATGTGAAGAGTAGTTTATGTTAGAAAGAATATATTCAAGCAAATGAATAAAGCAATGTGAAATTATGGCCTGAAGAACCAACCTTGAAAAACTTTATCTCAGACTTACCCATTTTATTCAGAAGACATTATTATCATTTAAGTTTGCATGTCCTGGATTAGCATATTCATTCATTCAACATTTGTTGAGCACTCATTTAGGTAATATAATACACACTTTGAAAAGTATGAAGGTTATTGAGACCCAGGAACTCTCTTCAAGGTGCTTATAGTTTAGATAAATAGGTTATGGACATGCTTGACAGTAACTCAAAGCAAAAGCAAAGAAGACCACAAGGAGATATAGAAATAAAATGATTTCATTGGATCTTGAAGAATGCATATGATTTGATGGATATTTGATGTTGGCAAACAGAAGGAACAGCATGAATAAAGACAGAGGTTAAAAAAAAGCATGAGACGTAAAAGAAAAAGTTGATAAGCTGGACTACATTAATACTAGAAACTTTTGCTCTGTGAAAGGCACTGCTAAGAGAATGAAAAGCAGGCCACATAATGGGAGAAAATATTGGCAAAACACATATCAGACAATGATTTGTATCCAAACTACACAAAGAAATTTCAAAACTCAACAATAGGAAGTAAACAATCCAAAAATGGATAAAAGATCTGAACAAGTGCCTCATCAAAGGAGATATGCAAATGCAAAAAAACCATGTGAAAAGATGCTTGAAAAATTAGGGATGACATTAGGCAATTGCAAATTAAAGCAACAATGAGATACCACGACATATCTATTAGAATAGCTATATTCAAAACAATGTCAACACCAAATGCTGATGAGGTTGTGAATAAACAAGAGCTCTCATTCACTTTTGGTGGGAATACAAAATGGTACCGTCACTTTGTAAGACAGTGTGGCAGATCATAGTCTTACCATATGATCCAGCAATCAAGCTCCTAGATGTTTATTCAAATGAGATGAATACATCAATCCACATAAAAACCTGCAATGGATCTTTATAGCAGCTTTATCCACAACTGTCAAATACTGGAAGAAACTAAGATGTCCTTTAACAGGTGAAGAGATAAATAAACCATGGTACATCTATATATTGGGGTATTATTCAGCAATAAAAATAAGTGAAATATCAAGCTAAAAAATGACATGAAGGAACCTTAAATACATACTGTTAAGCAAAAGAATCCAGTTTAAAAAAAGCTATATACTATATGATTCCAACTATATGATATTCTGGAAAAGGCATAACTATAGACAGTAAAAAGATCTATGGTTGCCAGTGATTCAGAAGAAATGGGAAAGAGATGCATAAATGGAGCACAGGCCATTTTTAGGACTGTGAAACTATTCTATATGATACTTCAGTGGTAGGCACATGACATTATGCATTTGTCAAAACCCATAGAATTATACAACACAAAGTGAACTCTATTGTACAATGTGGACTTCAGTTAATAATAATATATCAGTATTTAGTTTATCAATATGCATCAAACAAAATCAAAATGTTATTAATAGGAGAAATAGTGTGCAGGAGGAGCTCTATGTGAAGAGAAGGGAGCTCTCTGTACTTTGTGAACAATTTCTTTGTAAACCTAAAAGTGTTATAGAAAATAATGTTTATCAAAAAATAAAAAACAACCAAAAAAAAGCACGAGAAATTTCCTCAGAAATAAGTAAGAAAGTTTGCCAGGAAATACAATGCAAGAAAGAGAGAGATGGAGATAAAAGTAAAATTATACAGTGGTGGAGCCAGCATAATGCTATATACAGAAGCACCATGCTGTCCCTCTGCAGCAAAGACCTATAAAACAGATACAAACAATCCTGGAACCCTGAGTATCAAATGAAGGGAAAAAGAACTAGATCAAGCATCAAATGGAAGAAGAAACTGATGGAGAAAAAAGAACCAGGAGAGATACAGAACGAAGGTCCCCTGCCAGCTAATGTGGCATAGCTTCACCATCTTGGAGCACAGCCAGCAATGACCCTGGACAGGGAGTACAGAAAGGCAACTTCACTGAGCTCCCAACAGGAGACAGAGCACCTGGTAACCAGAGATACACGCTTTCCCACCCCTCACCCTTCTGCCCTGTATGCTGCCTCTGCTGCTTCCCAACAGGCCACGACGGCTGGGCAGACCTGGATCACTGCCACCCTGGGTCCTCTCCACCCCCACAGGCCAGCTCCCTCAGCGCCATTTTTCCTCTCTCTCCCTTTCTTTCTTTTCTTTCTTCCTCCCACCTAGCCCCATGGGCTGCCTCTGCCCCTTCCTGACAAGCTGCATTGCACCACCTGGCAAGAGAGACACCAGCTAGCCACTGCCCCCATTCTGCCCTACCCCTATTGGCTGGCTCCCTCAGCACCCTATTTTTTGCTCTCTTTCTTTCCCTTCTTTCCTATTCATTCTCCCTCCCACCTAGCCCTGTGGGCACCTCCACTGCTTCTGGATGGGCTGTTTTGCACTGCTCAGCTAGAGAGCCACCGGTTCACTGCCTTCCTGGGTCTGCCCCATCCCCAACCACCAGCTCCTACCACGCTGCCATTTTTTTCCACTCTTTTTTTTTTTTCTTTTCTCTGTTTCTCTTTCTTCCTTTCCTTTCTTCCTCCCACCTAGGCCCATACACCACCTCCATCCCATCTTACCAGGCCATGCCTCGCTGCCTTAGCTAGACAGCCACCAGCCACAGCTCCAACCCCCCTGCTGGTTCCTGCCATGTCACCATTTTTTTCTTTTTTTGCTTTTGCTTCTCTCTTCTTTCTTTTCTTTTTCCCCCCACCTAGTTCCACACATCACATCCCCTCCCTTCCTCAGGTCCACCCTACCCCTACTTGCTGGCCCCCACCAGGTATACCAGTTTTTTTTGTTTTTATTATTATTTTTAATTTTTTTCTCCCTTCCTTTTCCTTCTCCCTCAGACCTAGCCTCACA
This sequence comes from Trichechus manatus latirostris, assembly GCF_000243295.1. Taxonomy (NCBI): domain Eukaryota; kingdom Metazoa; phylum Chordata; class Mammalia; order Sirenia; family Trichechidae; genus Trichechus; species Trichechus manatus. Next base: position 33,391,427 of record NW_004443939.1, on the reverse strand, counting down.
TGCCAACTCCCCCCTTGCCTCCAGACCCCGCTGCACCACTGCTGCTGGAGAGCCACTGGGCTGCACTTGCCTCAAATCTGCACAGCCCCTACTGCACCACCACTTATTTTACTTTTTTCTTTTCTCTTTTACTTTCTTTCTACCTCCCACCTAGCCTTGTACACCACCTCCCCAATTTCCCACTGGCCTCCAGGTCTGCCCAGCCTCCACTCGCCAGCTACCTTTTTTAATCTTTCTCTCTCTTTTCTTTCCCCTCCCATCTAGCTCCATATACTACCCTCTCCCTTCCGCTGGCCCTCGATTTACCACCATAGCTAGAGCAAAGCTGGTGCTCAGGGCAGCTACCACGCCAGGTCCACACTGTCCCCCCACCCCCATCATTTGATCAGGTGCTGAAAGGAGGGAAGTAAGCCTACATCACTCTCCATTTGACACCTCCACAGATCTAGTCAGGGACTGAGAAAGTTCGCACACCACTGGACCAACATCAGGAGACAGACAGTGCCTGCCCAGTTCGCCCTCAGCCACCTCACTAAATCAGTGTATAGAGAAGTGGGCTCATCCTGTCTGCTGCTGCCTGCCCACCTGGACAAGGTGGGTGAGAACTATTGTACCCATGGATGAGCAAGACACAAAACATGCCATGCCCACTCACCTGGCATATCAAAACAAAACAAAACAAAAAAGCAGGATAAACAAAGGAAAACACAATAAACAAACAAGAAAATAATACTTTAATGTCTTGGAGACGGAAGACAATATCAAAACATATTTAAAAAGCGGGAAAAGATGGTTCCAGCAAATGACCAAAATAAAGATTCAGATGACATTCCTGTAGAAGAAAAGGCAGTGGAAACACCTGATATGGAATTCAAAAGACGAATATTTAGGGCTCTCCAAGTGACGAGGAAAGAGTTCAAGGAAAACACGGACAAAACCACAGACAAAACCAATGAAAACATAGCCAAAATCAAGGAAAATACAGACAAAGCAACAGAAGAATTCAGAAAAATAATACAAGAACAAAATGTTATAATGAATCAACTATTAGAAATCATACAAAAACAGAAACTAGAAATCTAAAAGATAAACAACAAAATTTCATAAATGGACAACTCAATAGAAAGTTTTAGGAGCAAATTTGAAACAATGGAAGACAGAGTCAGCGAGATTGAAGACAAATCCATGGACACCATTTTGATTGAGGAAAGATAAGACAAAAGAATGAAGAAAAATGAAGAAAACCTAAGAATTATGTGGGATACTATCAAGAGCAAAAATTTTTATGTGATCGGAGTTCCAGAACAGGAGGTGAAAATGGAAAACACAAAGAAGATTGATGAAGATTTGCTGGCAGAAAACTTCCCAAATATCATGAAAGATGAAAAGCTGTCCATCCAAGAAGCTCAAAGAACTCCATATAGGATAGAGAGTAAAAGAAAATCGTCAAGACACATCATAATCATACTTGCCAAAACCAAATATAAAGAAAGAATACTGAGTGCAGCTCGAGAAAAATGAAAAGTCACTTACAAAGGGGAAACAATAAGACTAAGCTCTAGTTACTCAGCAGAAACCATGCAAGGAAGAAGGCAGTGAGATGATATGTATGAAACCATTAAAGAAAAAAAAAACTGCTAACCAAGAATAATATATCCTGCAAAACTTTCTCTCAAATACAATGACAAAATTAGGATGTTTCCAGATAAACAGAAATTAAGAGAATTCGCAAAAACTAAACCAAACTTCAAAGAAATATTAAAAGTAGTCCTCTGGTTAGAGAATCAACAAAACCAGACAACAACCAGAGTCTGAGAAACAAGACAGCATCAGCAGGATACTGACCTAGATGAAGAACTCTCAATAATAAAACAAAGATCAAAAGACTTAAAACAGGGAAAAAGAGACGTCAGTCTGTAAATGATGACAATGTCAAAACAATAAAAGGGGCACTAAAAGGTGTAGATATATAACTTTCAAATGAAGAGGAAGTCAAGGTGATATCAACTAATAAAAAGCTAGTTCTAACTTTGGAAGATAAAGGTAAACTTCAGGGTAACCACAAAGAAAGTAAGCAGACCTACTTATCAGAATAAAAAAGAAGAAAAACATAGATATTCAATAGACACAAAATCTACAATAATGAAAGAAAAGAAAAGGAAATCCACAAACAAAAGGAACTTAGCACAGGAGAGCAAGAGGAACAAAGAAAACATCAGGACCACAAAACAAACAAAAAAAAAAGCCCAACAATATGATATCAATAAACTCATACCTATCAATAATCACACTGAATGAAAATGGTTTAAATGATCCTGTAAAGGGCAGAAAGTGGCAGAAAGGATAAAAAAAATGACCCATCAATATGTTGTCTACAAGAGACACATCTTAGGTGCAAAGAAAAAAATTTATTAAAAATCAAAGAAGGGAAAAATTTATTGAGCAGACAGTAACCATAAAAGGACATGAGTGGCAATACTAATCTCAGATAAAATAGACTTTAAGGCAAAACAAACAATAAAAGACAAGGAAGGACATTATATAATCATTAAAAGGATAATCCACCAAGAAGACACAACCTTAATAAATGTTTACATACCTAATGACAGGGCCCCAAAATACATAAAACAAATGGTAACAGCACTGAAAAGAGAAATTGACAGTTCCACAATAATAGTACACACCACTCTTGGTAAAGAACAGAACATCTAGAAAGAAACTCAACAGAGATAAAGAAGATCTAAAGGCCAAAACTGACCAACTGAATCTCATAGACATATATAGAGCACTCCACCCAATGGCAGTAAAGTACACATTCTTTTCCAATGCACATGGAACATTCTCCAGAATAGACTGCATTTTAGGCCACAAGGCAACCCTCAATAAAATCCAAAACATTGAAATAATACAAAGTATTCTCTCTGGTCACAATGCCATAAAAGTAGAAATCATTAACAGGAAGAGCAAGGATAAAAAATCAAATACATGAGAACTGAGTAACACCCTGCTTAAAAACAACTGGGTAACAGAAGAAATCAAAGAAGGAATAAAAACATTCCTAAAATAAAATGACAATGAAAATATATCATACCCAATCCTTTGGAACATGCCAAAGGCAGTGCTTAGATGTCAATTTATAGCAATAAATGACAATATAAAAATATTAGCTCTACAACTCAAACAAATAGAAAGAGAACAGAAAAAGAAGCTCTCAGCCACCAGAAGAAAGGAAATTATAAAGATTACAGCAGAAATAAATGAAATAGAGATCAGAAAAATAATAGGAAGAATCAACGAGACCAAAAGTTGCTTCTTTGAAAAGATCAACAAAATGGACAAACCACTGGCAAAGGAGAGGAAGCAAATAACCCAAATAAGTAATGAGATGGGGGACATTACGATAGACTTAGCTGAAATAAAAAGGATCATAACAGAATACTATGAAAAATTGTATTCCAACAAATCTGAGAACCTAGAGGCAATTGACAAATTTCTAGTAATAAACTACCTACCTAAACTAACACAAACTGAGAAAATCTGAACAGACTCATAACAAGACAAGAGATTGAAGAACCAGTTTTAAAAAACTACCCCCCTCCCAAAAAAAAAAAAAAAAAAAAAAAGCCCTGGCCTGGATGGCTTCACTGGAGAATTCTACCAAACATTCACACTGTTTACTACTCAAACTATTTCAGAGCATAGAAAAGGAAAGAATACTCCCAATTTCATTCTATGTAACCAGCATAACCTGATACCAAAGCCAGGCAAAAACATCACGAAAAAGAAAATTACAGAACAATATCTGTCATGAATATATATGCAAACATTCCAGCCTCATATCAAAAAAATCATACACCACAACTAAGTGGGATTCATACCAGGTAGGCATGAATAGTTCAACATTACAAAATCAATCAACATAATCCACCTCATAAATAAAACAAAAGAAATGAATCACATGATCATCTCAGTTGATATAGAAAAGGCATATGATAAAGTCCAACACCCATTCTTGATAAAAACTCTCAGTGAAATAGGAATAGAAGGGAAATGCCTCAACAGAATAAATGGCATCTGTCATGGATTGAATTATATCTCTCCAAAATATCTGTCAACTTGGCTAGGTCATGATTCCCAGTATTGTATGATTGTGTACCATTTTGTAATTCTGATGTGATTTCCTTATGTGTTGAAAATGCTATCACTATGATGTAATAAGATGGATTAGTGGCAATTATACTGATGAGGTCTATGAGATTAGATAGTGTCTTAAACCAATCTCTTTTGAGATATAAAACAGAGAAGTCAGCAGAGAGACATGGGAGCCTCATACCACCAAGAAAGCAGTGCCAGGAGAGAGTGCATCCTTTGGACCTGGGGTTCCTTCTCAGAGAAGCTCCCAGTGCAAGGGAAGACTGTTGCATCACAGGACTTTTCTCTAGAGATGACAGAGAAAGAATGCCTTCCCCTGGAGCTGAAGTCCTGAATTTGGACTTGTAGCCTACTGGACTGTGAGAGAATAAACTTCTCTTTATTAAAGTCATTCACTTGTGGTATTTCTGTTATAGCAGCACTAGATGACTAAGACAGAATTTGGTACTGAGAGTGGGGTGCTGCTCTAACAGATACCTAAAATGTGGAAGTGATTTTGAAACTGTGAATGGATAGAGGAGCAGCAGTGGCAGAGAACCACCAGCAGCAGAGAACCTGTAGTGGCAGAACCAGGAGACCAGTGCAAGACAGCACTGGAGTTGACCATGGAGCGAGAGAGCTGAGTGCCTGTGCACAGGAGGCGTCCTGGCAGAGTGGGGTGAATCCAGGCACTTACCAGCGGAGCTACAGAGCTTTGGAATGCTTGCCCAGTAGGGCAGATGCAGGCATGAGCCCCAAGGAACCGAGAGGACAAGGAACCAGGAAACAGAAGCTAAAGAGACTAGGGACATAAGAAGCCAAGCTGCCTCAGTCTCAAAAGATATGGCCACAACCTCAGGGGCTTCAAAGGGTGGAGCCATGGCCTCTGGTGTTTCTAAGGGTGGAGTCGCCACTCAGATGGATTAGGAAAATGATGCGCCTAAAGCAGAGGGAGCGGAGTTGCTGTCCCATTGGGCATGGAAGGCGGAGCTGAAGCCCAGAGCTGCGGGGCCTCCACTCAAAATCTGGAGAGTGTGGCCAATACCTACAGTCTGGAGGTCAGGGCCATTGTGTAAATTGTCTCAGAGACCAGAGGATTATTTGCAAAGCCTTGAGGGCTAATGTAATGTGTTCTGCTGACTTGCTTGGGGCCTGTTATCCCTTCTTTCCCTCCAGTTTCTCCAATTTGTAATGGAAATGTCTAGCTTGTGCCTGTTCTGCCATTGTACCTTTGGAAGCAGATAACTTGTATTCTAGATTTCACAGTTGAAGAGGAATTTTATTTTTTTATTTTGGACTTGGAGTTGATTTAAGACTTTTGCTATGATATGATGAGGTGAATATGTTTTACATGTGGCAATGACGAGAATTTTGGGGGGCCAAAGGGTGGAGGGTCATGGATTGACTTGTGTCCCTCTAAAATACCTGTCAACTTGGCTGGGTCATAATTCCCAGTATTGTATGATTGTGTATCATTTTGTAATCAGATATGATTTTCTTATGTGTTGTAAATACTATTACTATGATGTAATAAAATGGATTAGTGGCAGTTATATTGATGAGGTATACAAGATTAGATGGTGTCTTAAGCCAATCTCTTTTGAGATATAAAAGAGAGAAATGAGCAGAGAGACATAGGAACCTCATACCACCAAGAAAGCAGCTCCCGGAGCAGAGTGCATCCTTTGGACCTGAGGTTCCTGTGCAGAGAAGCTCCCAGACCAAGGGAAGACAGATGCATCACAAGGACCTTTCTCCAGAGACAACAGAGAGAGAAAGCCTTCCCCTGGACCTGATGCCCTGAATTTGGACTTGTAGCCTACTAGACTGTAAGAGAATAAACTTCTCTTTGTTAAAGCCATCCACTTGTGGTATTTCTGTTATAGCAGCACTAGATGACAAAGACAACATCTATATATACAAAACCAACAGCTAACAACATTCTCAATGGAGAGAGAGCTGAAAGCATCCCCCTTGAGAATGGGAATAAGACAAGGATATCACCACTCCTATTTATCATTGTCCTAGAAGTCCTAGTTAGAGCAATAAGGCAAGAAAATGAAATAAAGATAATACAAATTGGAAAGGAAGAAGTAAAACTATCCCGATTTGCAGATGACATGATACTATACATACAGCACCCCAAAGATTCCACACAAAAAAACTACTGGAATTAATAGAAAGATTCAGCAGAGTAGCAGGATGCAAGATCAGCATAAAAAATCAGTTGGATTCTTATACACCAAGAAAGAGAACTATGAAAAGGAAATCAAAAAAACAATACTATTTATAATACACTTAAAAAGATAAAATAATTAGGAATAAATCTAACCAGGGACTTAAAAGACCTATACAAAGAAAACTACAAAACACTACTGCAAGAAAGCAAAAGAGACTACATAAATGGAAAAACATACAATGCTCATGAATAGTAAGAATCAACACTGTGATAATGTCAATTCTACCCAAAGTGATGTACAGATATAATGCAATCCGAATCCAAATACCAACAGCATTCTTTAAGGGGATGGAAAAATTAATCACTAAATTTATATGGAAAGGAAAGAAGTCCCAGATTAGTTAAACATTATTGAAGAAGATAAACAAAAATAGGAGGTCTCGCACTATCTGATCCCAGAAACTACTATACAGCCAGGGTAGTTAAAACAGCCTGGTACTGGTACAATGACAGACATATAGATCAATGGAACAGAATTGAGAACTCAGGTGTAAATCCATCCACCTATGGTCAGCTGATCTTTAACAAAGGCCCAACATCCATTAAATGGGGAAAATATGTCTCTTTAACAAACAACGCTGGCAAAACTGGATGTCCATCTGTAAAAAAATGAAACAGGACACACACCTCATGCCATACACGAAAACTAATTCAAAATGGATCAAAGACCTAAATATAAAACCTAAAACTATAAAGATCATGGACAAAAAAATAGGGACAATGCTAGGGGCCCTGTTGTTGTTAGGTGCCATCAAGTCGGTTCCAATTCATAGTGATCCAATGCACAACAGAACGAAACACTGCCCTGTCCTGCACCATCCTCACAATTGTTCTATGCTTGAGCAGCCACTGTGTCAATCCATCTCGTTGAAGGTCTTCCTCTTTTTTGCTGACCGTCTACTTTACCAAGCATAATGTACTTCTTCAGGGACTGATCCTCCTGGATAACATGTCCAAAGTATGTGAGATGTAGTCTCGCCATACTTGCTTCTAAGGAGCATTGTGGTTGTACTTCTTCCAAGATAGATTTGTTCATTCTTTTGGCAGTCCGTGGTATATTCAATATTCTTTGCCAACAATGCAATGTAAAGGCATCAATTCTTGGTTTTCTTTATTCATTCTCCAACTTTCGCATGCATATGAGGTGATTGAAAACACCATGGCTTGGGTTGGGCACAACTTCATCCTCAAGGTGACGTCTTTGCTTTTCAACACTTTAAAGAGGTCTTTTGCAGCCAATTTGCCCAGTGCGATGCATCTTTTGATTTCTTGTCTGCTGCTTCCATGGATGTTGATTGTGGATCCAAGTAAAATGAAATCCTTGACAACTTCAATCTTTTCTCCATTTATCATGATGTTGCTTATTGGTCCAGCGGTGAGGATTTTTGTTTTCTTTATGTTGACGTGTAATCCATGCTGAAGGCTTCATCAGTAAGTGCTTCAAGTCCTCTTCACTTTCAGCAAGCAAGGTTGTGTCATTTGCATAACACAAGTTGTTAATGAGTCTTCCTCCAGTTCTGATGCCCTGTTCTTCTTCATATAGTCCAGCTTCTCAGATTATTTGTTCAGCATACAGATTAAATAGCTATGGTGAAAGGATACAACACGTTCCTGACTTTAAAGTACACAGTATCCCCCTTGTTCTGTTCAAACGACTGCCTCTTGATCCATGTACAGATTCTTGATGAGCACAATTGTGTTCTGGAATTCCCATTCTCTGCAATGTTATCCATAATTTGTTATGAACCAACAGTCGAATGACTTAGCATGGTCAGTAAAACACATGTAAACATCTTTCTGGTATTCTCTGCTTTCAGAAAATCCATCTGACATCAGCAATTACATTCTTTGTTCCACGTCCTCTTCTAAATCTGGCTTGAATTTCTGGCAGTTCCCAGTCGATACACTGCTGCAGCCGCTTTTGAATTATCTTCAGCAAAATTTTGCCTGCATGTGATATTAATGATATTGTTCTATAATTTTTGCATTCAGTTGGATCACTTTTTTGGGAATAGGCATAAATATGTATCTCTGCCAGTCAGTTGGCCAAGTAGCTGTCTTCCAAATTTCTTCCCATAGATGAGTGAGCACTTCCAGTGCTGCATTAGTTTGTTGAAACATCTCAATTGGTATTCCATCAATTCCTGGACCCTTGTTTTTTGTCAATGCCTTCAGTACAGCTTGAACTTCTTCCTTCAGTACCATTGGTTCCGGATCATATTTTAGTTACCTCCTGAAATGGTTGAATGTTGACCAATTCTTTTTGGTATAGTAACTCTGTGTATTCCATCTTCTTTTGATACTTCTTGAGTTGTTTAATATTTTCCCCAAAGAATCCTTCAGTATTACAACTAGAGGCTTAAATTTTTTCTTCAGTTCTTTGAGCATGAGAAATGTTGAGTGTGTTCTTCCCTTTTGCTTTTCTATCTCCAGGTCTTTGCACACGTCATCATAATATTTTACTTTGTCTTCTTGAGTGGTCCTTTGAAATATTCTGTTCATCTCTTTTACTTCAACATGTTTCCTTTTGCTTTAGCTACTTGATGTTGAAGAGCAAGTTTCAGAGTCTCTTCTGACAACCATTTTGGTCTTTTCTTTCTTTCCTGTCTTTTTAATGACCTCTTGCTTTCTTCATGTCTGATGCCCTTGTTGTCATTCTGCAACTTGTTTGGTCTTTGGTCATTAGCATTCAACGCATCAAATCTATTCTTGAGATGGTCTCTAAATTCAGGTGGGATATACTCAGGGTTGTACTTGGGCTCTCATGGACTTGTTCTAATTTTCTTTAGTTTCAACTTGAACATGCATATGAGTAATTGAGGGTCTGATCCGCAGTTGGCCCCTTGCCTTGTTCTGACTGATGATATTGAGCTTTTCCATCATCTCTTTCCACAAATGTAGTCAATTTGATTCCTCTATATTCCTTATGGCGAGGTTCATGTGTATAGTCACTGTTTAGGTTGGTGAAAAAAGGTATTCGCAATGAAGAAGTCGTCGATCTTGCAAAATTCAATCATACAATCATTTCTATCACCAAGGCCATATTTTCCAACTACTGATCCTTCTTCTTTGTTTCCAACTCTCACATTGCAATCACCAGTAATTATCAGTGCATCCTGATTGCATGTTCGATTAATTTCAGACTGCAGAAGTTGGAAAAAATCTTCAATTTCTTCATTTTTGGCCTTAGTGGTTGGTGCATAAATTTGAGTAATAATTGTATTTACTGGTCTTCCTTGTAGATGTATGGATATTATCCTATCACTGACAGAGTTGTACTTCAGGATAGATCTTGAAATGTTCTTTTTGATGACGAATGCAATGCCATTTCTCTTCAAGTTGCATTCCTGGCATAATAGACCATGATCGTCTGATTCAAAATGACCAGTACCAGTCCATTTCAGCTCATTAATGTGTAGGATATCAATATTCACACGTTCCGTTTCATTTTTGACGATTTCCAATTTTCCTAGATTGATACTTCATACATTCCAGGTTCTAATTATTAATGGATGTTTGAGCTATTTCTTCTCATTTTGAGTCACGTCACATCAGCAAATGAAAGTCGCAAAAGCTTGACTCCATCCACATCATTACAGTCGACTCTACTTTGAGGAGGCAGCTCTTCCCCAGTCGTATTTTGAGTGCCTTCCAACCTGAGGGGCTCATCTTCTGGCACTATATCATACAATGTTCCGCTGCTATTCATAAGGTTTTCACTAGGTAATTCTTTTCTGAATTAGACTGCCAGGTCCTTCCTCCTACTCTGTCTCAGTCTAGAAGTTCAGCTGAAACCTGTCTGCCATAAGTGACCCTGCTGTTATTTGAATACCAGTGTCATAGCTTCCACCATCACAGCAACACACAAGCCCCACAGTATGACAAACTGACAGATGCATGGGGACTATGGGCCCTAAAATACAGCATAAATAGGATACAAACCATAGCTGACAATGCACATGCATCAGAAGATAAACTAGAGCTCCTAAAAATCAAACACTCAAGCTCTTCAAAAAACTTTACCAAAAGTATAAAACGAAAACCTAGAGACTGGGAAAAAAAAAAAAAATTGGCTATGACATATACCACAAGGGTCTAATATCTAAAATCTGTAAGATATTGCAATACCTCAACAACAAAAGGACAAATAATCCAATTAAAGAATGGGCAAAGGACATAAAAAGATACTTCATCAAAGAAGACATCCAGGCAGCTAACAGACAAATGAGAAAATACTAACGATCATTAGCTATTGCTGCTGTTGTTGTTAGGTGCCTTTAAGTCAGCTGTGACTCATAGGGACCCCATGTACAATAGAAGGAAACACTGCCTGGTCCTGCACCATTCTCACAATTGTTGTGAAGTAGAGGGTCAGCAAAAAAGAGGAAGATCTTCGATGAGATGGATTGACACAGTGGCTGCAACAATGGGCTTAAACAAAGCAATGATTGTGAGGATGGCGCATTAGCCATTAGAGAAATGCAAACCAAAACTACATTGTGAAACTGTCTTACCCTGACATTACTGGCACTAATCAAAAAAACGGAAAATAGCAAGTGTTGAAGAGATTGTGGGGAGTTTGAAACTCTTATGCACTGCTGGTGGGAATGTAAAATGGTACAAACACTATGGAAAACAATATGGTACTTCCTTAAAAGGCTAGAAATAGAAATACCATACGATCCAGCAACCCCATTCCTAGGAATATATCTTAGAGAAATAAGAGCTGTCACAGGAATAGACATATGTACAACCATGTTCACTGCAGCATTATTCACAATAGCAAAAACATGTAAACAACCTAAGTGCTCATAAAGAGGTGAATGGATAAACAAATTATGGTACATACACACAATGATAAAGAACAATGATGAATATGTGAAACATCATACAACATGGGTGAGTCTGGAGGGCATTATGCTGAGTGAAATAAGCCAATCACAAAAGGACAAATTCTGTATAAGTCCACTATTATAAAAACTCAAGAATAGGTATACACACAGAAGGAAATAATCTTTGATGGTTACGAGGGAGGGGATAGTTGGAGTGGGGAAATTGTTAACTAGATAGTAGATAAGTGTTAACTTTGGAGAAGGGAAAGACAGTACACCATATAGGGGAAGTCGGCACAACTTGACCAAGGCAAAGTCATAAAAGCCTCATAGACACATCCAAATACCCTGAAGGACTGAGTTACTGGGGCTTAGGGGACCATGGTGGCTGGGGTCATCTAGGTCAATTGGCATAACAAAGTTCATAAAGAAAATGTTCTACGTCTGATTTTGGTGAATAGCGTCTGGGGTCTTAAAAGCTTGCAAGCAGCCATCTAAGATACATCTACTGGTCCCATCCTGTCTGGAGCAAAGGAGAATGAAGAAAACCAAAGACACAAGGGAAGTATTAGTCCAAGGGACTAATGGACCACAAGTACCAGCCTGAACCCAGAAGAACTAGATGGTGCCTGGCTACCACCACCAACCACTCTGACAGAGATCACATTAGAGGATTTCAGATACAGCGGGAGAAAAATGTAGAACAAAATTCAGATTTACCAAAAAAAAAAAAAATCAGGCTTAGTGTTCTAACAAAGACTGGAAGAATCCCCAAAACTATGGCCCCCAAACACCCTTTTAATTCAGAACTGAAGCCACTCCCTAAGTTTACCTTCAGCCAAAGATTTTAGACAGGTCTATCAAACAAACAATAATACAAGTGAGGAACGTGCTTCTTAGTTCATTCATATATATGAGACCAAAAGGGCAACCCCTGACCAAAAGCAACAATGAGAAGGCAGGAAGGGACAAAAAAAATGGATGGATGGAAACAAGGAGTTGGGTTGTGGAAGGGGAGAGTGTTGACACATCAAGGGGATTGCAACCAATGTCACAAAATAACTTTTGTATAAATTGTTAAGTGAGAAACTAATTTACTCTGTAAAGTTTCACCTAAAAGGCAATAAAAATAAATAAATAAATAAAACCATATACATTGGGGTCAATTTAAGAAAGAGCATCAATTGGAGACTAACGTATTTGCTTTATTCTATAGGAAATGAAGGACCAATGATAATGTTTAGGTATGGGAAATGCTTGATTACATGAGTTTTTATAAGTTTAAGATGGGAGACATTGCATGGGAAGTATTTAGAGACAAAAAGATCAAATAAATAACAAATTATAACAGACAACTGAGATAGTAATTAAAGGCTTGCCCTAGGGTATTAACTGTTAAAGAATAAAAGAGAAGAGGTGTGATAAATATTGTAGATATAGAGTGGATAAAATTTGAAAATTAATTATACATGCTAGTGAAGGAAATGGGGATTTTGAATCTGGATTAACATGGGAATATATTTCTATAAATGATATTTGACCAATGAAAGGAGATGCTAGTATAAGGGGAAAGATAATGAGATCATTCAAAGCATGTTTTGTGTGAAAATATATCCAATTGACAAATGGTTATGATGGACTCAAACTGGGATGGTGATGATGGGAATACCTGTTTCCCCTCTGTTTTTAAGTTGATTCCAACTCATATGACCCTATAGGACAGAGTAGAGCTGCCCCATAATGTTTCCAGCGAGCGGCTGGTGGATTCAAACTGCTGATAGTTTGGTTAGCAGCCAAGCTCTTAAACACTATGCCACCAGGGTTCTGATGATGGGAATAGGTGGCTAGAAAAAGAATGCTGTTCTGAGCTTCACTATAGTTTCAGGAAGTAACTTTTTGTTATTTAACTTCTACAGAGGTTCTTAGTGTTAAAAGGGATCTTAGTGTTGAAAGAGGTTATTTAGTCTAATTCTTCATATACTACTAGTAAAATGCCATTCTTATTTTTTCTCCCTTCCCTATCCAGTAATAGAAGGACTTTATATATCATAATTACCATAAGAAACTCATAAGGTAAATATTATTATCATCACCATTTTATAATTGAAGAAATTGAGTCAGAGTAGTTAAGTAACTTGACCCTAATTACACAGCGAGTGAAAGGCTGACCTAAGATTCCCAATCAAGATCTTCAGTCTACAGTCACATCCCACTGTAAATCTTGAGTCTCCCCTAACCATGGCTGTGAGGAATCATTCAAGACCTGAAATTAGCCTCATGGCTCTAAAATTATTAGGCAAATGAAGTATAGGTCATTTGACTTTCACATGTCTACTGAGCTTTAACCTTCCATATTAATTCTATGAATTTAATTTACTGATTGAGGTTCAATTTACCCTTTGATAGGTGAAGATTTTTTTGTTTTTGGAATATCACTTACCCCAGCATGTATTTTGCTAGGCTTTTTCCACATTAGATTGGACCACGGTCTAGATACTTGCAATCAATAATGGAATTTCCTTCAACCCAGATAGATGGTGTTAGAAGCATGAATCTATAACTCTTCTTACTCTGAGTAGATATTTTCTACTCCACTCAGAATATCTGTTTAAACTATTAAAAAGCAAAGACGTCACTTTGAAGACTAAGGTGTGCCTGACCCAAGTCATGGCATTTTCAGTCACCTCATATGCATGTGAAAGCTGGGCATATATAAGGAACATCAGAGAAGAATTTACAAATTTGAATTATGGTGTTGGCAAAGAATATTGAATATAACATGGAATGCCAAAAGAATGAACAAATTTGTCTTGGAAAAAGTACAGCAGGAATACTTCTTGGAAGCAAGGATGGCAAGACTTCATCTCACATACTTTGGACATGTTGTCAGGAGGGACTAGTCCCTGGAGAAGGACATGATGCTTGGTAAAGTGGAGGATCAGTGAAAAAGACGAAGATCCTCAATAAGATCCATTGACACAGTGACTGCAACAACGGGCTCAAGCATAACAACAATTGTGAGAATGGCCCAGTACCAGGCAGTGTTTTGTTCCACCCTACATAGCGTCACTATGAGTCAGAACGACTTGATGGCACCTATCAACAGCAACATAGACAGCTGACTAGAATAAAGCTGACTAGTCACCCTGTGAACATCCTCTGTGGAGGCCGGCTGTTAGCCCTGGCTCTCTTTATTTCTGGTCATTCATCACTCATCCAGACCTACTGATGAGTACAGTGCATCTTGCAGTATACTGGGCATGACATAGTGAACTTAAGGTTGATACAGTCAGAAGGGTGTTTAACGGTCTTACCCGAGAAATGTCATGATGAGCATGTTTCTGCCCAGTGGGGATAATATATTTCAGCACAGATCCCAAATGAAGAGTGGTTGTCTCTCAAAGAAACATTCTTGTTAGAGTCTTCCCATTGCTGCAGCAAAAGGCAAAATGCAGAGACAGATGTCTGAGTGACACATAGAATAGTGTGAGAAGATAATGCAGCTTAGTAGGGGAGCAATGGGCTTTGAAACTTGTTTTATGACACTGTGCAAGCAAATTGTCCTGTCAGTTTGCTTAAATGTAAAGAGAAAATAGCAATTATTTTGTATAGTTTTTTGTGCAACTTAAATGAGATGATTCTTATAAAATAGCAAATATAGTTCCTGGAACATGGTGGGGTCTAGATAAATAGGAGCCATTATCATCATCATCATCATCACTTTATTATTAAGCAGAGCTTCACTCCCTGCAAAGAGAAGCTATTTCTCAAGGATAAGAGCTAGCATCCGGAATTTTTAAGAGCATATAGAAAGGAAACAAACTTCGATATAGATGATAATCAAAGTTCACTTTGAGCAATTCCAAATGGAGAGATACAGAATTTTCTACAAATAGGAAAAGTGGGGGGGTGGGGGTGGAGAAAGAAAACAGTGATATACTGGCATAGAAATTCATAGAAAAAGAATAGCACGTAACACAGTGAAGAACTTTAGCAGAATTGCAAAAACAAAAGGCTGAGAGAAATCCAGCCTGTAACAAAAAACAAAGAAATAAAACAGCCACTAAATGTTCAGTTAGGAGTAAACGGAATTTAATATCAGAATCTCACTACAAAATACTTATACTGTATATTATTATGCTCTAAATACTTATTTAGCTGTACGTACTTTTCTTTCTCTAATGTGTATTGTTTTCTTTATTAGTTGCCATGATTGTCTTCATGAAGTTCATAGGTCGTTATATGGACATGATAGAATTTGTTCATTGTAGTCAAAATTTACATGTTCTGACTGAACAAACTAGGTAGTTGTATCCTTATAGAGTGGATATAGTATTAATTGTTAACCAAGCAAGCCCTTCAGAAGACCCTTAAATAGTATCCATAATACTGATTCACTTAGTTGCTGTTAAGAAACAGTGCTACAGTGATGAGATGTTATCATCTCTTTTACCTTGTAGAAAGTGTATCAGCAAGTATAGGTAGATTAGGCTGCAGTAACAAAGAACCTCAAAATTGTACGGGCTTAAAACAGTAAGTAGATTAATTTCTGTCTCATATTACTTGTTAGTTGAGAAGAAATTGCAGCTCTGCTCCATATAATTTTAATTCCAGGATGCAGGCTAATATTTTCTGTCATTAGAATAGAAGAAGGAAAAGGTATTATGGTGAACCATGCACTTGGTTCTTACATCTTCTGAAATTCTAACATTTCTTAGGTTGAAGTAAGTTATGTGGCATAGCCTGACATCAATGGAGAAGAGATGTATAATACTCCCAAAAGGAGGGACAGCAAACATTTTTTTTAAACAATAATGCATACTATCACAGGAAGTCATGTTAGCCTTTGTTCCATCAAATTTGTATACTTTTTTATTATTCTTCCTCGTTATAGTTCCCTACTCCCTATATTTGTATAAACAGTTAACATTTTAATATTATTTTTATTTTATATATATATATAGCTGACAACTACATCCCAAAATTTAACATTATTTTTCATATTAAATGAAGTTAGTTTTAGGGAACCTAAAAAGCACATAAGCTGAAGAATAAGGTTTAATTAACACTAAGATTTTTTTGTGTATCACAAAACATGTGTGGACTCCTTATGGGTCAGATTTTCATTCTTACAAAAACTTGATAATTTTTTACATATTTTAGGAAGTGTCACTATCATAACTAAGTAAAAAACACTGCTAATTTCAAGAAAGAGCAGCAAGTCATTTTCTATAAAGTCACTTAATCATTTTAAAAATTCAAGCAATTTAACAATGGTATTTGATGTTAAAATTAAGTAACAAAAGATGCTTACTTTTATGTTTTTCAATATCTTCCTAGATAAAAAATGGGATTTTCATCAGACACTTTGATGGAGTTAGGTCTAACTCCTTGGTATGTCTCCCGGGTCTTAGGTGGAAATTGCTCATTCTATAATAGACGTTTCTGGAGGAAACATCAGGAGACAGGTGAAACTTAGGAAACTGGCTAGCTAAAGAATAACATTAAAATGGACTTCCCTCTAACTCTTCTAGGTCTGCATGCCACATGTGCTTTTAGAGTGAAATGTGGGGGAATGGCTTACAGAAAAGGGAATACTATACCTGAGTAGAAAACGAATCATTTGTGGGTCCATACAATAAACTCCTTTTTCCCCCTTTTTTACTGATGTCAAACAACTGAGTTATTTATATAAATGATTCTAAAATCAATGTAAAGTGATTACAGTAAATGTGAATTCTCAATGTTACACACACATGCATATACACGCATGCACACACACTATTATCCACAGGCCAAATCTAGTCTTCCACCAATTTTTGTATTGGTGCCAATCTATGCATTTTTTTATTATAATTTATTTTTATTTTTTTTGTTGTTGAGAATATACACAGCAGAATACACACCAATTGAACAATTTCTACAAGTATATTTCAGTGACAATTGATTATGTGCTTCGAGTTGTACAATCATTCATATCCCCCTTTTCCAAATTGTTCCTCCCCCGTTAACATAAACTTACTTCCCCCTAAATTTCCTGTCTAAACTTTTGAGTTGCTATTGTCACTTTGATCCCGTATAGATAGATCTTAAAAGAGCACAATGCTTAAGGCAGACATTCTTTCTTAATTAAAGTAAACTATTGCTTGGTTTTAAGAAGATTTCAAGGGATATTTATTGATTTAAGTTTTAATTATTATCTCAGGGCAATAGTTTCAGGGGTTCATGCAGCTTCCATGGCTCCAGAAAGTCTGGAGTCCATTAACATTTGAAATTGTGTGCTGCATTCTCCCCCTTTTGATCAGGATTCTTCTGTAGAATCTTTGATCAAAATGTTCAGTAGCGGTATCCAGACACCATCTAGTTCTGGTCTCACGGCAAAGGGGGCAGTTCATGGAGGCAATTAGCCACACATTCCATTTCCTCCTCCTATGCCTGACTCTCCTTCTTCTGTTGCATCAGGCTAATAGAGACCAATTGTCGTAACTTGGATGGCCAATTGCAAGCTTTTAAGACTCCAGGCACTAAACAATGAACAGAAGCACTAAACACAATAATAGGCCAAGTAACTGGGATGTTCTATGAAATCCTGACCCTAAACCACCAAACCAAGGTCCCATGAGGTGTTTGGTTGTACATAAGCAGCCTCAGCAGCTACTCTTTTTTTTTTTTGTCATCATTGCAAATATACCTATCACACAACTTTTGCCAATTCAACTTTTTACAGGTGTACAACTTATTGGTAGCGAGTACATTAACCAGCTGTGCATTTTTAAAATAATTTACTTTATTTTATTGTTGTTGTTCTTAAAAATATACATAGCAGAACATACATCAACAATTTCTACATGTACAATTTAGTGACATTGATTACATTCTTCAAGTTATGCATCCATTCTCACCCTCCTTTTCTGAATTGTTTCTTCTACATTAACATAAACTCACTGCCTCCTAAGTTTCCCATCTAACTTTTGAGTTACTGTTGTCAATTTAATCCCATATAGATAGTTCTTTAAAAGAGCACAATCTGAGCATGGTTTTTATACATTTAAATAGTTGCAAAAAATTAAAAGAAAAAATACTTCATGAAATGTGAAAATTATATGAAATTCAAATTTCTGTGTCCATAAATAAAGTTTTATTGTCACGGCCACGCTCATTTGTTCATGCTCTGTCTATGGTGCTTTCACTCTACAGTGGCAGAGCTGAACAGTTGCAACAGGAACCATATGGCCCACAGAGGCTAAAATATTTACACTATGTGACCCTTTACAGAAAAAGTGTACTGGCATCTGATTAGATCAATTTTTTAAATTAAAATTGTTAAGAAGCATGATTACAGGTATAAGCCCGGTAAAGTATGAACATTTTTTTGTAAATCAACATTGCTTTCAATGATGAAGGACTGTGTGTATGTGTCTCTATTTCATACAATGTACATAATATGGGTAAGTTCCTTGACCAAGAAGATGTATTACCTGGCTGGACTCATCCCTGCTATAGGCCCATTAGGTAGCATAGTTTCTTTACCTGCTGAATCTGGATGCTTTCCAGTTTTTCTTTTTCTGCTTATATTACTATAATTTTTGGTCTGAAAATATATAATTTTATAAAATTATAACATTTTGGCTTCAAGCCTAGGGCAGATTCTGAGGCTTTAGGGTTCTTTCGTTGACAATAGTGGTTTCCTGATTTCACTTTTTAGATTTTATTGCATGTATAGTGTTTAATGACCTTGCAGTGTTTCCTTCTCGTTTTCTAGAAAAGTTTAGTATTCTACTCTAAGAAGCAGTTTGGGAGGAGATGCCTGGTTTTGAAGAATGGAGACAAGTCTGTTCTCTAAAATTTTACTTTAAAATATATAATGCTGTATAATAAATTGCAGACAGTTTCCCTTCATTGATATTTGGATGACACATTAGAAAACATATTTTTTAAACAATCTAGTCCTTCTATTAAAAATTTTAAAGTTATTGACAAATTGCACCCTCTACCACTAAATGAAGGAGCCCTGGTGGTACAGTGGTTAAGCACTTGGCTGCTAACTGAAAGGGCAATGATGCGAACCCACAAGCCAATCTGGGGAAGAAAGATGTGGCAGTCTGCTTCTGTAAAGATTATAGCCTTGGAAACCCTAGGGGCAGTTCTATTCTGTTCTACAGGGTTGCTATGAGTCGGAATTGACTTGCCGGCAATGGTTTGGTTTTTTTTTTTTTTTTTTTTTTTGGCTTTATCACTAAATGGGAAAGGTTATTTAAGTTGAATTGATTGGGAACTTTAAAAAATGAAAAAAAAATTTTTTTCTATTGAAAACAGACACTTTCTTGCTCCACTTATTTTGGAAAAGTTCTCATTATTTTCTGGAACTTACCAATTTTTGCTATCATTGGCAACATACTGACAGTTACTACATGGTATATTTATTGTCATTTTCCTAATAACCACTCCCCCCCCCCTTTTGTCTTTAGCAGACTCTTTCTACCATGAACACCAAAGTGTCAGAGCTTGGTGAAAAAGAAGTTTTATGAGTTTCTTCTTGGATGTAGTATGATAAAATATCAGATTCCACAAATCTAAAAAAAGTCAGCATAAAATAAAGGGGGCAATAAAATAAGTTAATCAAATGCATCAGTATTTACCAACTTTTGCCAGAATTTCAGCATGCTATTGGGTGTCAAAGGAGGGGGCCATAACGTAATTACAGATGTATATTCCTTGGACAATTTATATACATCTGAAAATTTTCCTATGATATGAAAGTGTACTTACATGCCAGCACATGACAACATGCTTCATATGCATTATCACATTTGCTCCTAGAAACACATTATGAATTACATTTGTCCCAGGTTGTAATCTCCATAAGCAGATATTGAGACAGAGTTTTGGGTATGAGATATTTATTAAGGATTAACTCCCATAAAATAAATTAGAAGAATGAGCAGAGGAATAAATCAAATAGCAACGCAGACCTGAAAATATCTCAGCCCACCAATTGAGGATATCTGGAGTCAATATTGCATTTCAGAATTATCCTGCATTTGGACTAAAATGGCCTGGCCTTTTTAACCTCACCTTGCTCAGTCAACTAGAAGGGCATGTTCTCCAGTAAGGGGGCTCTATGCTCTGAAACAGACCCTACGGAGCTGATAGCTGTATGTTTTCTGCTGACTATACTTCCCATTTGAAAAGGGAGCTGGGTGGCATACCTTCTTATTTACCAGAAGATACAAATATTACCCCCATTATATATTTGCAATTGAGACTCAGAGTGATGGCACAGCTGAGAAATGGCAAAAGTGGGACCCAAGTCCAGGTCTGCTTTCAAAGCTCATAGTCTTCAACTTTATCAAAGAAATAACAAATGTGTGATGAGTTCGTATTTATTCATCCAGCCAATCCTGTCAACCACCCAATATTTATGATAAAGTGTATATTATATGACAGATGTTAACTATTAGTTTCTAGATGGATAAATGGAAAAATAATTCTCTTGAAGAGATAGCTTACTGTGTGGTGAGAGAAATCATTCATAATCAAAATTACATAAAATAAAGTCTGAACTCTATATCGTGGCTACAAGGCATTACAAGATCTGGTTCCTACCTTCATTCTCCAATCTTGTTTTATTCGGTTCCTTCTCCCCATACACTATGCTATAGCTAAATTATTATTGTATCTTGTCCCTAAATACCTCAAGTTTACTTTTCAGGAATTTTAGAAGCTTAATTCCTCTGTTTGGAACTCTCCCCACCCTATTTTTTAAAAACAAACTTTCTATTTTAGGACAGTTTCAGATTTAAAAAATGTTGTGAAGTTAGTACAGAAAGTTCCCATATTCCACGCCCAGTTTCACCTACTATTAACATTATACATTAGCATGGCACATTTGTTACACAATTAATGAACCAATATTGATACATCATTATTAACTTTGTTCAGATTTCCTCAATTACTACTTCATGTCCTTTTTCCACATGACATTTGGTAATCATGTCTCCCTAGTTCTCTCTTGCCTGTAACAGTTTCTCACACTCTCCTCATTTTTGATATCCTTGATAATTTTGAAGACTACTGGTCAGGAATTCTTTCCCATGATTGAGTTTCGCCTGATTCTTTCCTTATGAATAGACTGGGGTGATGTGTTTTTGGTAGGAAGACCACATCACCTCAACAGTACATACTATTTACATGACTTAACGCTGTTGATGTTAGCCTTAATTGACTGTGTAAGGACTTAATTATCAGACTTCTGTACTGTAAAGTTACTTTTTTCCTCTTCCCTTGCTGTACCCTTTGGAAAGAAGTCACTATGCACAGCCTACAATTAAAGAGTGAGGAGTTATGTTCCACCTTTTTGGAGACAGAAACTACATAGATTATTTCGAATTCTTCTATAAGGAAGATTTTTCTTTTCACCCGCAATTACTTATGTATTTGATCATTCATGTCAGTATGGACTCACAAATATTTACTTTATACTTAGGGCTGTAATCAAATGCTACTTTACTTACTTTGTTGCTCAGCTTGTTCTAACTTTGGTCATTGGAACTCTTTCAGTTGGCTCCTGTCCTTGTGTTATGAGGGTCTTTTGTTTTTTTTTTTTTTTTAAGCACTTCTTTACTTCCTGGCAGTATAAAATGCTCCAGGTTCATCAAGTATGTTTTCTCCTCCAGTCATAGAATCAACCTTTCACCAAAGACTACCGATTCTTTTTATTGGAGAATAATATTAGAAACCAAGATCTGAATGCTAGGTTTGCTCATTTCTATTGGGAACATTGATTCTCAAATGGCACAGCAAGGAAATGTACATGTGTATACGAATCCATGTGTGTTCATAAATATTTATATATGTAACGTGTATTAGTTTCCTAGGGCTAGTGTAACAAAATACCACAGATTAAAAAACTCGTTGCTGTTGAAAGTATTCTGACTCATAGCAACCCTATAGGACAGAGTAGAACTGCCCTGTAGAGTTTCCAAGGGGCAGCTGGTGGTTTCAAACTGCTGACCTTTTGGTTAACAGCTGAGCTCTTAACCACTGCACCACCACAAACTAGGTGGCTTAAAACAACAGAAATTAATTTTCTCACACTTCTGGGGCTAGGATTCTGTAATCGAGGTGTTGGCAGGACCATGCTGTCTCAGATGACTCTAGAAGATCCTTCATTTCCTCTTCCTTGCTATTGGTGGATCCTGACAATCCTTAGTGTTTCTTGGCTTGTAGTGGCATCATTCCAATCTCTGTCTCCATCTTCATATGAATGTCTTTCCTCTATGTCTCTTCTCTTTTTATAAGGAGGCCACTCATAATGGACAGGGACTTACCTTATTCCAGTACGACCTCATGTTAACTGGTAACATCTTCAAAGACCCTATTTGCGAACAAGGTCACATTCGTAAGTACCAGAGATTAGGATTTCAACATATATTTTGGGGAGACACAATTTAATCCATAACACTGTCTGTATCTATATTAAACTAAACATGAGTTCATATGATATCTCCAACTCTAACCCATTACCACATGGATCATTCTAGCCTCTTCCCCTGGCTTATCTGTAACCTCCTAATCCAACAGCAAGAAACCTGGTTTCCACAACTTTCATTTATTCAGTTACTTATTCAATTTTAGTATACTTGCATAGCATACGACCTTGGAGGGAGGTGACTTTATCAACTAGAGTATGGTGCTTTATGTACAATTACATTTTTTTGCTCATTTTCAGAGTTGTTTAGATCAGCGTTTCCACACTCCCAACCCCTTTAGTGAGGTTGTTTCATACACTTGCAATAGGATTGTTTTGCTACATTCTGCATTCTATCCTGGGGTCCTCCAACTGCTTAAAAGGATTTTTACGCTTTTTCACACTTTAAGGTTCACTCTTAGTGCTGTAAAGTTCTATGGTTTTGACAAAGGCATAGTTAAGCTCTGTTGTGAGGTGCTTACATGTTGTGAAGTCACGTATCCACCATTATAGTATCATAATTTCACCATCTTAAAATAAATCCCCTGTGTTTCACCTATTCAACTGTCTCTTCCTCCCCTCAAGCCCCTGGCAATCAGTGATGTTTTTGTCATCTCTGTAACTTTGCTTTTTCCGAAATGGCATATAATTGGAATCAACAGTATGTAGCCTTGTTAGACTGATTTCTTTCACTTTGCAATATACATTAAAATTCATCCATGATTTCTGCTCTAGTTGCCATTATTCATTTTCTTCTGCTTCCTTTGAATTTAATTTTCTCTTCCTTTTCTAGTTTCCTAAGATGGAAGCTTAGATTATTGATTTTAGATCTTTCTTCTAAAAGGTATGCATTTGATACTATAAAATTTCCTCTAAGCGCTGCTTTTGCTGTATCCCACAACATTTGGTAAGTTTTATTTCCATTTATATCAAAATATTTTTCAGTTTTCTTGAGACTTTTTCTTTGAACCCTATGTTATTTGTTTAGGTTCTGAATATTTGGTGATATTCCGACTATCCTACTGTCCAACTATCTTTCTGTTATTGATTTCTAGTTTAATTCTATCGTTGTCTAAAATACACTTTGCATGATTTCTATTGTTTTAAATTTGTTGAGGTGTGTTTTGTGGTCCAGAATATCATTTATTTTGATGAATGTTTTATGTGAACTTGAGAAGAATGCTGTTGTTTGATGGAATATTCTATAAATATCAATTAGATCACATTGATTAATTGCACTGTTCAGGTCAAAGATATCTTTACTCATTTTCTACCTGCTTGCTTTCTCAGTTACTTAAATAGGAGTGTTAAATTCTCCACCTATAACAGTGAATTTGTTTATTTGCCTTTTTATTCTATAAATTTTTGCCTCGTGTATTTTGATGCTCTTTCGTGAGGTGTATACACATTTAGGATTATTATGATTTCTTGGAAAGTTGACCCCTTTATCATTATATAATGTTACTCTTTATCTCTGATAATTTTCCTAGTTCTGACGTCTGTTTTATCTAAACTTAGTATAACTAACAGCTTTATTTTGATTAGTGTTAGTATGGTATGTATTTCTCCATCATTTTACTGTTAACCTATCTGAGTTCTTATATTTAAGGTGGATTTTTTTGGAGGCAACATATAAGTGGGTCTTTTTTTTTACTCACTATATTTCTGTACTTTAATAGGTGTATTTAGACCATTCACTATTAAAAAGGTTATTTATATAGATGGGTTAAAATCGACCATGTTTATGACTGTTGTCTATTTGTTGTATGTATTCTTTTTTCACTCCTCTCAGGATTTAATTGAACACTTTATATGATTCTATGTTATTTCTTCTCTTAGCATATTAATTATGCTTATTTTTAAAATTTTGAGCAACATATAAAATAATCCAAGTCAACCTTCAAATAACACTATACCACTTCATGTTTTGTACAGGTACCTTATAACAGAGTATTTCCAATTCTCCCTTCCCATTCCTTATGACATTGCTGTTATTCATTTCACTTGTGCATATGATATAATCACATGGTCACTACTGTTACTTTAAACAGTTATCTTGTAGACAAATTTAAAGGATGAAAAAGAAAAGATTTATTTTTCCTTCATTTATTCCCTCTCTGATGCTCTTCCTTCTTTATGTTGCTCTGAGTTTCTATACCGACGTTATTTTCCTTCTCCCTGAAGAACATAACGTTTCTGGCAGGGACTTTGCTGTAACGAATTCTCTGTTTGTTTGTTTGATTTTAGATTTTTGTTGGCTTGTTTGTTTGTCTGAGAAGGGCTTTATTTCTTCAGGACTTAGGAAGGATACTATTTTTGCTGGATATGGAATCTAGGCTGGTGTTTCTTTTTTTCTTTCAGCACTTTGAAGTGTTTAACTCCACCCTCTTCTCTCTGGCATGGTTTCTGATGAAACGTCTGCTGTAATTCTTGCCCTTGTTACTTCTAGGGATTTTTTTTCTCTTGATTTCTTCCAAGATTTTCTCTGTTTTTGCTTTTCTGCATTTTGAATATAGTATGCGTAAGTGTAGAATTTTGAGTATTTATCCTGATTTTAGTCCTGAATCTGTAATTTGGTGGCTGTCACTAATTTTGGAGCATTCTGAGGATTATCACTTCAGATATTTCCTCTGCTCCATGCTATCTTTCTGGCATCCTAATTATTTGTATGTTACACCTCTTAAAGTTGTACCTCAAATCTTGGATTTTCTCCTCTATTTTTCATATTCTTTTCTCTTTTCATTTCATTTTAGAAAGTTTCTATTGACTTATCTTCAACCTCACTGATTCTTTCCTCAGCCATTTCCAGCCTACTGATGAGACCATCAAAGATATTCGTTTCAGTTATAATGCTTTGATATCTAGCATTTCCTTTTGATTCATAAAGTTTCCAATATTTTTACTTACATTACTCTTGTGTTCTTGCACTTTGTCTACTTTTTCCATTGTCGTTGTTGCTGTGTGCCATGGTGAACATGTTGCTGCTGTGTAACGATTCCAAATCATTGTTTCACCCAAAAAAGTTAGGTTGAAATCTTAACCCCTGTACCTATAAATATGATCCTGTTTGGAAATAGTCAGTTTCTTCTGTTATGTTAATGAAGTCATACTGGAGAAAGGTGGACCTTAAACCTAACCCATTCTGAGTGATGTCTTATTAAAAGAGCAGAATAGACACAGACACACACAGGAGAAAGACACTACTTGAGGGACCATCTGCAATCCAAGGAGTGCCAAGAAACACCCACGGTTACTGATGAGGAGGAACCCACTCCTACAGCCTATGCCCTGATTGGAGTTCTGGTCTCCAAAACTGTGAAACATTAAGTTTCTGTTCTATAAAGCCACTCACTTATGATATTTGTTTTTGTTTTTTGTTTTGTTTTTTTTTTTTGATAGCAGCACTAGGTAGCTAAGACAAGCCCTTAATTTGTTAATCGTTGTTTTTAATTGCCATTGAGTCATCTCCGACTCATGGTGGCCCCACGTATAAAAGAATAAAACGTTGCCTGGTCCTGAACCATCTTTATGATCATTGGTATGTTTGAGTTTGTTGTTGCGACCATTGTGTCAGGCCATCCCATTGAGGGTTTCTCCTCTCCACTTTACCAAACATGATGTCCAACAATCAGTCTCTCCTGATGATGCATCTAAAGGAAGTGAGTTGAAGTCTTGGACAATATTCTGTGACCCATACGGTTTTAATTGGCTAATTATTGGACGCATATTGCCAGGCCTTTCTTCCTAGTCTATCTTAGTCTAGAAGCTCTGCTGAAACCTGTTCACCACGGACGTCCCTGCTGGTATTAGAAATACCAGTGGCACTGCTTCTAGCATCATAGCAACATGCAAGCCACCACAGTACAACAAACTGACAGACAGTTGGCAGTATTAATCAGTTATTTTAAATATGCACTCTGATAATTCCGACATCTATATCATACCTGAGTCTACTTTTGTTGCTTGCTTTGTATCTTCAGATTGTGCTTTTTATCTTTGCCTCTTGGAATTCGTTGTGATTTTATTTCATAATGTTGAAAGTCAGACATTCTGTACTGAGTAATAAGGTGTGAGGGAAATGGACATTTTGTGTGACAATTTATGCTAATCTGGCTGGGAATTGGGCTGTGTTTCCTTTTGCTTTAAACATAGATGCCAGAGGCTTCAAATTCCTGTAGTGTCCTTGTTTTTCTCTCCCTTCTTGACTTTGGTCTTCCTGAGGATTCCTCCTTAGTGAGAATCTGAATCTTGCTGTTCTTTCACCTGTAATCCACTGTTGTTATGTTGGAGTCCTGCTGGCATGGTGGTCAGGTGGTCCTGTGTCTCTGTGCTGTGACTTCCACAAGTGTTTCTCCAGTAGTATAGCTTCTTTTCCCCTTTAGGTGAGACAAGAAAGCTTAAGATGGCTAGAATGTTAGGAATGATCTTCCTCCAGCTAGCATAAGGCTACGGTAGTATTTTGCTTTTGAGAGTAGGCCTTTGTCATGGAGAATGCTCTGGGCATATTTTAAATGATTGTTCTTTCTCTACCCCTTCCATAACTGGGAAGATTTCTTTCTTGAATTTTCGCTGTGAGAACCTGAGGGTTCCTAGTAGTAAAATCCATGAATGTGTGCACTACCCCCCAACAGTGGCCTGCAGTAGTTTCTCACTCTGAAGGTCATCTACAGTCAGACTTCAGCATATGTCCTAAACTGCCATTTAAGTCTTTTTACCAATTTGTAGCTCCAGTGGCTTCTGCTCCAGGTAGGCCGGTCTTGACTGTGATTCTCTGAATTCATCTGTCTCTCCAGTTTTCAGGGTGGCAGTTTGCCCTGAAACCTTAGTTCTCTGATGGGACCAGGAAAAGTTGTTTTTCAGTTTGTTCAGCTTGCTTTTTTTTTTTTTTTTTTTTAAGAAAGACAGTGACAAGTTCCGAGCTCTTTACACGTCAGCGCTAAAATCATAGAACACTTCCCCATTTTTCTGCTTAGCTAGAGCTTTCAATGTTTGAATGACAAAGGCCCAGGAAAGCACAGTCAGAATTAGAACTTGTGACTGAAAAATAAACATTTATTTATGTTCCAAAGAAGACAATTTCTATACGGTTAAGAATATATGAACCGTGTTTCTCTGTTACAAATATCGATCAGCTTTAGAAATAGACTGTAATCAAATTCCATTATATGATTAGTATGGGTTCTTGACTTTAGTAGCTGCCAAAAACGTAATTAGTTCTTACAAAATACAGAGAGCCAGGCAATTAATAGGTTTTGTTTGAGGGCTGGTAGGAGAAAGACTAGGTCTTAAGGAACTATCGTCGACCTGGAATCTACATGAGGGTCCTGGATGTCAGGAGTAGAGAAGAAAGAAGATAAGAAAGGCTTTGTCTGAATACGGTAGACCGCTACCTATATCCTGTGGAGTCCATCTGTCTTTTTCTCCATAGTCTTAGCATATGGTAAATTAAATACTTTCAAAAATTAGAAACTTGTTTGTAGGTAGGATAAATAATCATGGATTAGCTGTACACCCCAGATAACTACTCCTACTCCCATGATAATGGAGGTAATCAAAGATTAATATTCTCTTCATATAAAATGGATTATGGAAAGAACATGTTGGTATAAATCTTGTGTATCAACCAACAGGCATTCAGGAGTCTTAAAAAGCAATTTAAAATAAAATACTTTCTTAACTTCTGATTTGTATTACATAGGCAGGACTAACTACAAAGTTGGCAGTTCTCTTATTATAAATGTATATTGAAACATTATCCTGTTCCTAAACCTAAACCTCTTCTTAAAAATAGTATTTTGGTTTGCAAGACTATATTTTAGATCCTTTACTTCAGAAACAATATAATATCTTTCATTATTCCTCAAACACTATAGACAGCTAAATTTGTGTTTATTATACTTCATTTACTCACTAATGTAAACTGCACTAGCCAAGAACCTGAATTTGGATTATTGTCGATTACTTGAAATACTGTAGATGGGATAAGAGAAATAAGGCTTTCTTTTTGCAACCCTTTTTAAATCAAAGTACCAGTGCTCACAGTTTGAGACTTGCCACTTTAAAGAGGACATAGACAATTAGAATAAAATTACCAAAGTGCCATGTTTTTTCACCACTTCTTTTTGAGCAAATTCTGATGACTAACATAGTACAGTGGTTAGGAGCATGGTTTCAGTGTCAGACAGAACTGAGATTGAACCCCTGACTGCGACTTCCTGTCTGATCTTCCACAAGCCTTAACCTCTGTAAGTCTTAGTTGTCCTTTCCCTAAAATAGATATAATAATAGTACTTACCTAATAAGAATGTTTTAAGTATTGAAACAGATAATGTT
Source organism: Trichechus manatus latirostris (assembly GCF_000243295.1). Taxonomy (NCBI): domain Eukaryota; kingdom Metazoa; phylum Chordata; class Mammalia; order Sirenia; family Trichechidae; genus Trichechus; species Trichechus manatus. The sequence goes on along the minus strand of NW_004443939.1, from coordinate 33,362,422 downwards.
ATTAATGTTTCAGTATTATGCTTAGGAGGCCGTGGTGGCACAGTGGTTAAGAGCTTATTTGCTAACCAAAAGGCCGGCAGTTTGAATCCACCAGCCGCTTGTTGAAACACTATGGGACGGTTCTACTCTGCTCTATAGGGTCGCTATGAGTTGGAATCAATTTGATGGCAAAGGTTTTTTTTTTTTTTTAATATGCTTAGAACACAGTAAGCACTCAAAAAATGCTAACATTATTTTTAAAATATTACTTTAGCTAGAAGCCCGAAGATTTATGATGTTCTTGTACTTTAGGGAAATGCCCATAAAAACACAAAATTTGATTAATGTAATTATTCAGGAAATGGTTCCCTATTTAAATTTGTACCTTAAATTTTAGTCTCTGGCATTTTGTTATACTGTGTGTGTATGTGGACACGTGCGTGTGTACGTGTGTGTGAGTTTTTTTTTTTTTTTGGAGAGAGGTGAATGAAAGCTGTTAGTACAAATTATATATCTATTATCTTACAATCTGTTTTTTTTTTTATTCCTCCAATAATAATATACTAATTCCTTAATCTGACATTCAAGATATTTTGCATTCTGAGCTTCCTTTCCCAGGTTAGAAGGGTTAGTGGGAAAAGCTACAGTACAGCCCCCATTGCTACAATTGGTCCCAAAGCAATAACTGATGCTTATCATCTCCTTTCTCCACTAAGCATTCTAGATTCCCATCACTCCGACCTATACTTTTACTGACCTATGTTGCTTTCTCAGTGGGTTTTGATGTAATAAACTTACTACCAAGTATATTGTTGATCTCTTTAAGGGATAGTCCCCTATTGAGGACTCAACGTTGGTGTCTGCTTCACATCAGGTTTGCTGAAAGGAGTGCAAGCAGTGGGTTCATGCATAGCCTGCCATCACAGATGCTCTGTTCATGAGCCCATTGTGTAAGCACCAAAATCTGATTGACATCTATTGGTTGAATCATTCTGTCCAGTTGCTTGTCCAGCATCTCCTCTGCTGTGGTCATCTTCTAGTGGCATTTATGCAGGACACAAAGATTTGCACACTTGCTGCCCATTCCACATCTCTAAGTCTCCTATCCCATTTCTCAGTATTCTATCAACGTGATTCTGTCATTTCTACTTTACTTATTGTGGGTTATCACTGTTGCTAACCTTTAAGGGGTCCTTCCAGATCCTTGTGAAGATGCAGAATCTTCAGTTGTAGGAGATTACACTATTTTCAACAAATCTTCCATGTCTTGCCTTGTATTCTAAACTATTCTCCATGCATCACTCTCTGATCACTTTCATAAACGCTGTCTTAGTTCCTTTCATTACATATTACAAAGTTCTAAGGCTCTTTTGGTGAATAATCCTTTCATACCAGGGACAGACCATCTCCAGGTAGGGCAGGCCAAGACTTGATACTAATACTAGTTGTTGATCTAGAATTACCGGGGGAGAGGCAAGCACAGAAGTTGAGGAGAACATCTTCTAGTCAGACATTGACATCACATTAAGCCATTGAATGATCTCCAAGCAAGGGGAAGAATGTTTTTCTTTGGCAATCATTGCGGGGAGTGTAGGAGTTGAAAGTTCTCAAGCATACCTATCCAAATGTCCCACGTGACACTTTGAGGCTCCACTTCTTCTAATCAGGGTCCTGACTTTGGCATGGAAGATTTCTGATACTGTAAATTTAGATTTGTTTGTAATTTATACTTCACCTTAAAAATCAAATTGTGAGCCTAACTTTCAGCACTTTATGCACTTCAGATGCAGGAGAAAAAGAGTCAAATAATTCCATGAAAGCATTCTGCTTTTCCAGCCCTGAGTTGATAGTTGACTGACCTAAGGCTGTTGTTCCTTCATCAAGGCTTTTATTTCAGTTAAACAATATTCCATAATTCTTATCTTTATCACCATATCTTTCAAGTTCTAGAACTTTGGTTCTTAAAATGTGTAGTGCATCAAAATCACCTGAAGGGCTTTTTCAAAGACAAATTTCTGGACTCAAATTCCTGAGTTTCTGATTCAGTAAGTCTGGAGTAGGACCCAAGAATTTGTATTTCTAACAATTTTCCACATGATGCTGATACTGATGGTCTTTGTTCTTCATCCCAATCCATCACAAGTAGGAATCTATGTAATTGTGATGCCATATCATAACTGGGCTATGATATACCATTTTTCACCAGATGTAGGATCCTTGTTTCCATCTAATCGGCAAGTAATCCAATTCTACATTCTCATCTTGAGACTCTACTTTCTATTTCCTCTTCTGTAACCAACAGTTTCAGTTTACATTCCACCAAGAGCAGATAGGAGACAAAAGCTGCACAGAAATTTGAGCAGGGAAAGTTTAATATAAAGAAGTATTAATGAAAAGACAGGATTGGTTATTGTTGTTGTTAGCTGCCATTGAGCAGGCCCCCGATCATGGGGACCCCCTGTGTAATGGAATGACACACTGGCTGGTCCTGTGCCAGTCCCATGACTTGTTGCAAAGGGAGGATTGTAGTAACAGAGATTAGTTAGCAAGGAGTAAAGGAAACACTAAAATAATATACAAATAGTAGATATAAGGAGCAATCACTACTGCCAAGGTTGAGATAGAGTGCCAAAAGAAGGTCCTCTGGTAGAGTATCCCCAGTGTGCTCACAATACATACATACACAGACACACAGACACACACACAGACACACACAGACACACACACTCTTCTCCAGGGCTTAGACCCAGAGCTTGTTGAATCTGACTCAGTGAGTTCACTGAGGCTGTCAAGATGCCTAAGAGGGTAGCAAGTGAAGCTATCTACAGTGCCCATGCCACTTCACTGAAGATCTTCCTTAGGGGATGTAATGGAAATTCAGTCACATGGTTTGCTGTGCTGAAGGTGCTCCGTTGCAAAATCACCTTAGGGTGTGTCAGGAGAAGTTGTTCACAAGGAGTTGATTGCCAGCGTCTTGGGGAAGCCTCATATACTGCTGTTGCTTGCCTAGAGGAGCATGATGGAATCAGGAGAAATCCCTTGTTCTCCAGTGTGTCTCTCACACCCTCTACCGGCAAAGCTTAATATCCTGACAGCTGGCAAAGGAGACGTATTTACAGGGTCCAGCTCCATTATCACAGAGCAGGAAATAAAGGGTAGATATGGAGCTGAGATGGAGGTGGATATTGAGCCATCAGTCGTGCAGTGGTTAAGAGCTTGGCTGCTAACCAGAAGGTCAGCAGTTCAAATCTACCAGCCAGCTCCTTGGAAATCCTATGGGGCAGGTCTACTCTGTCCTATAGGGTTGCTATGAGTTGGAATTGACTAGATGGCAACGGGTTTGGTTTTTGGTTATGGAGCTGAGAGGCAATAAACTGGTGACTGGGATAGGAAGCACAATGTGGGAGTGAGAAAGTTAGGAAAGAGAGAAAAGTCATAACAACTTCATTAATGAGCAGGTTACTCTTCTAGGCAACTGCAGCCCATTCCCATTGGGGATCATCTGACAGACTGTCTGGAACACAACTTAGAGTAGCCTCCTAAATGGAGAGGAAGCTGTAGTTTTTATTATCACAATTCCCTTTTCTCACTGATTGAGGGTTTTTCGTAGGGCCACCCCTTAGCTTGCACTTCTGGCATGCCCATGTAAACTAATGTCAGGCCTGTGGCCTGAAAATGGCCTTAGACAGAGAGACACAGGAAGTAGTAGACATGTACAGAAACTCTCTGAGGTGATTATTAGGATAAGCCAAGAAGATATGGGTGAGTATGACGTCAACAGTACTTGTTACACCATCATAAAATCCTAACCCTAATAAAATGACCCAGTTTACTCAAAGCTAGAATAAAATGAAAAACAAAAGAAGCATATACCCAGAATTCATGTTGAATAAAATTTTGAGGCATTTTAAATGGTCGTATAAATTCTACAACTTCTGTCCAAGCTCTAATACCTTCTAATAATAATAATGGCTGTTAACATTTACTAAATGCTTACTATATTCCAAGAACTGTGAGAAATATTTTGCTGACATCATCTCTTACTTATTCACAGTAAAAGACAAAGGTAGGTATACTTATTATTATCACATTAGAGCTAAATAAACCTTAGTTTAGAAAGTTTAAATAAGTTGCCTAAACTCCCAAAGATAGTAATTGCCAAAATCCTCTAGTCTTTGGATTTCTAATCCCACGTTCCTAACCACCAGACTGTGTAGCATTTGTGTTTGCTTTGTTTGCTGTTGTTGTTAGCTGCTGTGGAGTTGGCCCTCAACTCAGAGAGACCCCATGCACAACAGAACAAAATGCTGCCTGGTTCTGTGTCATCCCCATGATCATTTGTGAATCTGACCATTGTGATCCACAGGGTTTTCACTGGCTGATTTTCAGAAGTAGATTTCCAGGTCTTTCTTCCTAGTGCATCTTAGTCTAGAAGCTCCACTGAAGCCTGTTCAGCATCATAGCAACACAAAAGCCTCCAATGACAGACTGAGGTGCACTGGCTTGGAATCCATTCCAGATCTCCCATGTGGGAGGTGAGAATTCCACCACTGAACCACCAACACCCTCTTTTTTTTTTTTTTTTTTTGGTTTTGTATATCATCTTTACTCAGAAGATATTAGTCAACTGTGATGTCCTTCAAAATAAGAATGCTGGAATTTAATCATCTGATAAATGTTAAGTGACATTCTTAGATACTATAAAGATTTGTCTCCTTGCTTCACACTCTTCAAATTCAAATCATTCTGTATACTCTCAGCTTCTCAGTCTTTCCAAAATACTCATTTCCTTATAACATTAATGATCAACATTAATGCATTCTGACTCAATCCTGCTCATCTGTTCCTATCCAAAATATTTCTTTTATCTCCTAATTCCTATAGTACTAATTTATTTTCAGTTAATTACATACTTCCTTATTTTGTTGTATTATTTTCATAAGTGACTATCTCTTTTGATCTACAAGATAGTAAACTCACTGAAGTCAGGAATTGTATATTATGAACCAGTCATATCTACTACAGTGCCTAGGACAGTGTTGAGTCCATATTATCTCAATTAGTACTTTTTGAATAGGCATTATTAAAAGTAGGGTTAACAAAAAAAATGGACTTTTTAGTCTTAAGGAGAGAATTAACAAGAAAACTCATTATCTAAAACATTGCATTTTCCGAGTGTTCTAGTTAATCAAGGTTCTACTGTACTATGTGCCTTCTCTCTTCCGAGTAATTAAAGCCCTCCCAAACAGATTAAATAAGCAGAGATAAGGCTTTCCTTAATTTTATTTTCTCTCTTAAATTCACCCAGCATTAAATGGAGAGACTTCTCTGATTTCCCAGTTAGAATTAATTTCTTCCTCCTCTACAACATCTCTTGTAGCTTTAAGTTTGTAACTACTGAATACACACCACAGATCACAGATTAACTTCTATGAGTGAAGTATGTATTTGCTCATCTTACTCACTGGATTGTAGATCCTGGAGTTTCAGGAACCCTTTGATTTTATTTTAAATTCATTCTCTATTTAACTGAGCCTTTTGTACATAGTAGGCACTAGTAACTGTATAATGGATCTAGTTTGATCTACATGGAAGATGTACCTAACACGATAATAATAACCATATATGGCAAGCAAAGTTTTAGATGTTATCACATACTTTCTGTTATTGTTTGTGTCCCCCCAAAAGATATGTCGAAGTCCTAACCCTTGTTCCTGTGAATGTGACGTTTTTTGGAAATAGGGCCTTTGAAGATGTTATCAGTTATGTTAACATGAAGTCATATTGGAGTAGGATGGGTCTTAATCCTATGTGACTGGTGTCCTTATAAAAGAGGAGAGGATACACAGAGACAGAAAGACAGAGGAATGACTCCATGTGATGTCATAGCTGCACGTCAAGGAACATTTGGAGCTTCTAGAAGCTAGGAGAGAGGTGTGGATAGATTCTCCATCAAAGCCTCAGAAGCTATTAACACAGCTGACACCTTGATCTCAGACTTTTAACCTCCAGAACTGTGAGACAATAAATTTCTGTTGTTTAAAGAAATGCCCTTTGTGCCATTTTGTTACAACAGTACTAGGAAACTAAGACACATTCCTGTTTGGATCTTCTCATCAATGTGTGATACAAGTATAGAATTTCCATGTTACCAATGGGAAAAACTAAGTGTCACCGTGGGTGAAAGTGAGAGTGATAACATTTTGAAAGCTTCAACTATGTAACATATTCTCTACCATATGCTTTACCTATTCATCCATTTTATACTCATGACTCTCTTGTAAGGCAAGTATTATGTTTCTATGAAGTGAGTGAAATGAAGTTCAGGGAGGTTAACAATGTATCTAAGGTAAGAAAAAGTGCAGACAGGGTTGAACATCAGATATTTTTGATTTTTAAGACCACACTCATTCCATGGTTACTACTACTTTGTCTAAAATACAAAGAAATAAAAGGTGAGATTCCTGACTTCAAGAAGTTTACAATCTTATTTCAGAACTGATTCTAAAACACACGGAGTTAAGGAGAGACAGCTTATGTGAGTTCTTCTCTTTCTATAAAACACTGTTCCAGCCTAAACGTTATAATCATTTCAGAGCAAAGGGCTCAGATGGCAGCGTGCATTGTGATTACCTAAAGTAGGAGCCCTGGTGGTGCAGTGGTTAAAGTGCTTGGCTGCTAACTAAAAGGTCCTTGTTCAAACCTTCCAGCCTTTCTGAAGGAGAAAGATTTGTCAGTCTGCTTTCACAAAGATTATAGCCTTGAAAACTCTATGGGGCAGTTCGGCTCTGTCCTAGAGGGTCATTATAAGTTGGAATTAAATTGACACAATTGCAGTGTTTTTTATTTTGTGTGTGTGTGTGTGTGTGTGTGTGTGTGTGATTACCTGAAGAGTTTATTTAAAAGGCAGCTTCCTAGGCTGTATCCTTAGGGTTTCTAACATTCCAGCTGATAATGACAAGGTGGCCTCTTCAGCATCTTGTGGAAAAACTCTTGCTCCAAAGAGAATTGAAGTGGCCAGAGTTGGGCTTTGAACTCAAAACACAGCCAGAACAAAAAGCCTGAGTGGATAAATTGCCTCCCATTACCCGAGACTAACATGAAAATGCAGAAGAAACATAACTTTCAGAAAAAACAAACCAATAAACAAACAAAAACAATAAAGTCAGAAGACACACTTATTTCCTTTGTTCAAAAGCAAGTTCTTCTTGATCAAATCAGCAGACTCCACTCTGCAGCTCTTAGCAAGAGAGTGAGCATCACAAGGACTTCCTAGAACATTGAGTTTCTAAAGGATTTGTGAGCACACGGTGAGCATCTCTTCAGATTGTCACTGAGATATCAGCCTTAATTAAAGGAAAACAAGAAGGAAGGCAGGATGGGAGGAGGAGAGGTAGAGAAGGAGGGATAGAGAGAGGCCGGAAGGAAGGAGAAAGAAGGAAGAGAGGATGGAGAAGAAAATGAATTGGTAAGAGTGTAAGAGACTACAGTAACACAGAAAAACAAGAATTGATTTAGGAAAAAAGGAAAAAAAAACCATTCTCTACTATTGTAATCTGGAGAGCCAGAGAGGGAAATTCTATTGCACGCTTTATTAAACTGACGTCTCTGTTTCTCCCCAGGCTGGACCGCACAGAGGTAATTCATTAGCTCCATTTAAATGCACACCCCAGAGCCCACCTTCAGTTTCCAGCAGAGCACAACACATTTCACATTGGATAAACCCTGGCTACAACTCGAGAGAATGATTTTTTTTTTTTTAACTTAAATCAACTTTCATGGAACAGTTTATATTCTTATGATTCTTTCATTATTGTGAAGAACTACTCTATAGACAAGGCCTGGGAAAAGTCGTTACACTAAATAATTCATAGTAGAGAATTTTGTTGTGATGATATCAACAAGGCACTAATGCTCTAGGCCATTGGCCTGGGCTTAGAAATAATTTTATTATTGCAAACTTTTTTTTTCATATTGATTCTTGTGAAAATGGAATTTAACTGTGCAAATAAACTTACATACATTTTCAGCTCACCAATGGATACCAGTAACCCATACTCAACAGTTTAACTGCTCATGATTTACCTCCGTATCCAATAAATAACCACATTCTTTCCTCTACTGATTTTTTTCTCCTACCCCTTTTGGATCTTCCATTAGTGTCCATTTCAGAGCATTGATCTCTGACTGCCCCTTGAAGGTTGGTGACCCTCTGGCTGACACATTCTCTTACAACAGACTACAGGGATAAAATTTTCCACCTCCATGACTTTAATTACCATCTATATCCTATGACTTCCAAAATTACATTTCTAGACCACACCTCTCTCCTAAACTCCATTTGTATATAATCCAATTGCCTTATAGTTACCTTATATGGATGTAACACAAACTAATGTCTGAAACTGAACTTTTGATACCATCCCCAAGGCACACCTTTGCCTCTCCCTGTAATCATTAACTCAGAGAATGGCACCACATTCATCTAATTGCCCAGGCCCCATGCCCCTCATTCCCTCATCCACCATTGAAATGACTGTCAGTAGAGACACTTTATTAAAAGGGGAGAGCAATGCCTCCCCTGTCCTGAGACCCACAGGACCAGAGAGGTGATGGCAGCAGTAATTCCTGGCAGCTGGATAGCCTCCTTCACATGCCATCAGCATCAGAAACGTTGTATAGGCAAATGAAAGATTCTAGTATGAAAGACAGGGGGAGCTTATTCTGGAGCTTTTGTGAGGAATTCCTGAGCGATTTTCAGAGAAATCTTGGGAGACACATTGGAAGAGCAACACCTAGCAATTAAACCCACAGGAGCTTGTATCATCATATATCAATTATTTAAATGAAATGGGACATCATTCTGGAGTTAAAAGCTGGACAAATGGATGCTGTTATTAGGATAAACACATACATTCACACTAAGCACAGAGAAACCTAGGCTTTGGAAAATCGAAAAGCCTGTAAATGAAAGTGAATATGACGTATGTACTTTTTCAAACCGCACTTAACATGATTTCAAGGAGAATTCACACTACTTTTCAGAAGTCTGAAGATAAACTGAAGAATCATAATAATTGCATTTTTATCACAGTGATGTGAAGATGGGTTAAAAGAAGACAGGTTTGATAAATTAGGGTGTTTGTCAAGGGAGAGTTTGCTTGTAGAAATGGGTAAAGATATTGTGTAGCTAGCTGCTCAGTGGCATTCTGGGAGTAAAGGAAGGACTGAATCTAGGTTAAGGAGAGCTACTGGGAATGTACATGAATGAGGAGAAATTGTGGCAGGTGTTTGTCCTCCAGGAACAAGTCAAATATTTAGAGATCAAGTACAGGCCTGGCAGCCTTGGGAAGTGGGGCGCTGAGGATCAAATCAGGAGCAGGCTTTCTAATTGGCTGGTCATTTACAAAACAGAGTCCTCACCGTTATGCATCCTCTTCCACATCACCAGAGTCCTGGGGAGTGGGGGGAGAGGAGCGTACAAAATACTCAAGTGCCCTGAAGATCACTGCAGAAGAGAAAAGAGCTACTTTCACATAGATATTCAGAGGTGGTGCTACCCATTATTGACCCTGAATCAAGAAGGGTTTTGAAAAAGAAATATCAGCCATTATTTTCTGACATTGTAGAGGCTGTAGATGGAGAAATCTTTATACACGAATCTACACTGGTTCCAACTGGGAGCAGGGCAGCTTGCACAGTACGAACCACAAGGGCCCTGTGAAGACTGGCATCCAGTGGACGTGTTTCAGGTGCAACAGAATTTCTTTAAGGCAGGCAAAAATTGCAAGTTATGTGAAAATTTGTGCTACTGGTCATGTCTTTTATTTTTCCTGTAATTAAGAATGTAGTTATTTGTCTGAATCTAATCTAAGCTGTCCAAATAGCCATTGACGTTAGTCAGAGACTTCTAGATGAATGCCCCTTCTTATTTTCAGTCTGATACCTGTCATGGAGGGAGTTTCATTGGTTTTCCAGAAAGGATCAGAGGAATTCAGTCTCTGATAGTTTTTGTAGGAAGAATTCATCTCACAGCCAAAATTTATGAAATAATGAAGATACTTGATTACATACTTCCTCATTTATTGTTTTAATTTCTGGCTCCATAAATGTTGTCCAAAGACTTTTTCTCTGCCTAATAAACTTACACTATCTGACAGATATGGAAAAATATTCTATACAAAGTTTTCCTTTTTTTTTTTTCTTATTACACAATCATCATCTAGCAAACATTTTGAAATACCCAATACACATTTAACCTTTACATCTTTTGGATTTTCTGGACTAGAAAATCACTTCTACAATTTTGGCCCTGGAGACTGGAGAGCCAGCAGCGTTGCAGATGACAACATTTCTTGGCTGTGACATCCAGAGCTGCCTGCCTGCATTTCTCCTTTCCTAGAATTAATGGGAACTTTGAAGTCATAGTCACAACACACTAAATGCTGGTTCTTACCCTCCCTCCCATCCTGTTGATAATTGGTCTGAAAATAACATATATACTTTTTGATTTCTTCTTCTTATCCTTTTTCATTTTTTCTTTTATGATTATCTGGAGAATTATTTCTCTGGATTCTAGGATAGCAGCTGCTGCTATAAAAGTCAACTGAATTTTATCACTGTGACAAGGATTCTTATGCTGTCATAAAGGTACCCTCAGCATCCCTCACATCCTTAGGCACAGAGGAAAAGAATGCACCTGGGAGCACGCAGTTGCAAACAACTTGAGTGTTGCCAAACATCAGAAAGCCCATATCTGTCCAATGGTCATCTTTGGCCCTGGCATCTGGCCAAGGAATGCTGGGAGACCTGGAGGGGATTTACAGCTATCATACACTCCAGTTAGTGCATTTTTTGCAGTAAAATTAAAATAATGGTGTCTAGCTGATATCAACATTACATCTCAGGATTTATTTTCCTTCACAAACCTTTTGGAAAGTCCACTAATCACACAGCAATTTAGCAATTTGGTAAGCAATATTAATCCAGCAGGTCATCTGGGAATTAATGTGCTTACATAAAGTAACACAGAAACAAAATAGATCATTTGTATTATGTTTCCAAACCTCCACTTCCCTTTGTCTATTTAGACTTGATACAACTTATGGGTGGCACAGTGGTTAAGAGCTACAGCTGCTAGCTGAAAGGTTGGCAGTTCGAATCCACCAGCCATACTTGAAAACCCTGAGCTATGGGGGAAGTTCTACTCTATCTTATAGCATCACTAGGAGTCAGAATTGACTCGATGGCAATGGGTGTTTTTTTTTTTGTATTGGAGCATTCAGTAACATGCCAACATGGTCTGCTGAATCCCATATAATAGTCTTTATCACTGCCTGTGGCTGGCCTCAGTCTGGGAACAAGCAGACTCAGAAATGTTCTCAAGTCCCAAGATTGAACGCTCCCTGTGGCAGGAGATGCTACGCCCCTCCAGATTAAGACTCAAGTTCAGAATTAAGTTGCTACTAGATCTGCCTTCACCCAGTGACCTAACTCAGTATCAGGACTCTGTTTGATTGCCTAGCCCCAGTCTGTACTCTGTGCCCTATTTTAACAACTAAGCCCCATCCTTTTCTGAGTTCTGATAAATGGCCTAGTACTCATATCTTCTTGATTAATGTTGTGATTTTTTTTCCCACATCTGAAATAACATGTGCTTGTGGAATGCACCATTGTGTAAATATTGATGGGAAGTGAACACCTGGAGGGGAGCCAAGGGGGGAAAATAAAAGCATTTTCTATTTTGAAAATATTCACAAATGACCTGAGTTTGTTTCTTTTGATTCTTCCTCCCAGGACATTTGAAGTAAATGTCCAAAGAAGCAGGAACGATTTAGAATTCCATTTGGGCAGCAGTAGTGTGACATTCTTTGCAGAGTGCTGGTGACAGTACGTGATGATTAATGTTATGGGTCGATCTGGCTAGGGCATGATTCTCTGTGATTTGCCAGACACTATGTAATCACCTTCCATTTTGGGACCTTATGTAAGCAGCCAATCAGTTGAAAGGGGATTTTCCTTGGGGGTGTGGCCTGCCTCCAGTATGTAAATGAATGTTCTGGCAAAGCTCGCTCTCTCACTCCATCCTGCACTCTTTCTGCCACCTGACCTCCGGTTCTTGGGATATAAGCCAGCGGAGGTCTTCAGTCTAACTGACCCACGATTTGGGGCTTGCCAGCCCCTACAATTTTGCATGAGCCATTTCCTCACAATTGTGTGAGCCATTTCCTTGAAGGAAATCTCTCTCTGTATATTTATATATATATGCTTCACTGGTTTTATTCACCTAGAGAACCCAGACTAAGACATAGTAGCAACCCAGCTTCCTTGTTACTGCATATTTTCTGAGCATAGTGAGGAAGGCTTAGTTGATTTTAGTTGACTGAAAGCAAGAAACCATCCAGAACTTTCTTTGCTTTCATAAATCTGCAGCCCTGAACCTGAAACCAGCTAGCAAGCCCAGCCTTCTCCTCTCAGTGGCATTGCCAGCTCTACTTATGAGTGTCATTCAACCCAGTGGTCTCTCGGTCTACTGAAAAAAGCAACTATTTCCATGTGGTTTTCCATCGTTGATCTATTTTATTCATCCTTAACACAACCCAAGTTTGACTTAACCTATTTACCCTGTGCCTGCCCTTCAGATCCATTCTTCTCTGGAATCACCTGAAACTGGGTCAGCTCTTCCAGGACTGATCTTGCTAAAGTGAGTGTGTGTTGGGGTCAGAGCCAGGCTTCTCTCAGCTTGCTTCCATTTTGTGAAACAGGGTGCATTTCTGAACTCTAACATTTGATGCCTATTACATTGTCTTCCGAGAGTTGACCGGTGTGGAAAGATTTTCCAATAAATGTGGGGCATCTTTCAGGAATCTAAATAAAACTAAGATACCTTGGTGCCAGTCTTAGAATGGTGTTTCTTTTAAAATTACACAAATTGACTTTCAGAATCCTAGAATAACTGTTTTTTATTGTGAATTTTCTTGGAGAGGTAGTATACCGATTTACAATATATTGACAGGTTTGTCCATAGGAAAACTTCGGAAAATTCCCGTTAAAGCTTTGTCTCACTGCAGCTACCCAGTGAACCACCCACCCCCCCACTCATACTGCTCCACCAGTTCCCACTTCCTCCTTCTCACAGCCACAGGCCTCAGACAATACCTCTTCCAGGAGCCTCTCCACTCACTGTTTCAACATGTTCCTTCCCATAAAAAATAGCCTCTGAGTGTTGCTGCTCCTTTTTCATTTAGACTAAATTTTTTGGGGGGGGCCAAGAGATGCCCCTTAGGAATTATAATTAATCCATGAAATAACTGTTTATTAATCACCTATTATATTCAGGGGAATCCCTGGGTAGTACAAACGGTTAAAGCAATAGGCTGCTAACCAAAAGGTTGGAAGTTTGATTCTACCCACAGGTGCCTTGGAAATCCATTTCTGAAAAATTAGCCATTGAAAACTCTATGGAGCACAATTCTATTCTGACACACATGGGGTCACCATGAGTTGGAATCAATTTGATGGCAACTAGTTTATTATATGTAAGGACATGTACATTGCACATAGAAGTTATACAAAAATCCTAAGAAGGGTTTTTTCAATGTTTTGTTTTGTTTGAGGTGCTTTAAAATTGTTTTTAATTTTTTTGTTTGCTTTTTCTGTTTGAGTAAAATTATGCATGATTCTTAGTTTATCTTATTTTTTTTCTTCATTGTACCGAGGTTAATACAAGATTTCAAAAACAAGTAGAAATTTAAGTACTTAGTTTCTTGCATTTGGAGTTTGTTTAAATCCCCCCCTCTGTAATTTAATTGGAAATTTTTATCATTTATGTAACCAAGTAAAATATAATGGAGGATTGAGAAGCAGAGCTATGTAATATTCTCATTTTTGGTAAAATAATATTAAAAGGTTGAGGAATGTCTGGCCCTGGGAACTCTCTAACAGCTGATGAAAGAAAAGAGGGATAAACAGTGTCTTTGACAAGGCACCTTGGTTGATCTGTAAAAAACAATTAAAAAAGGTCTTTTTAACCAAGCAAATACCTCCATAGTTTTATAAGTAATAAACATGCAACTATATTATCCCAATGTTATTTTACAGCCTTACTTACTGGTCTATGGGCACCCTGGCAGACTGTCTGCTGGCAGTGATCAGTTAATAGAGACTCTAGAGGGGTGGGCTCACTAGCCTAGGTGCAGTCTATGAGAGCTCTGTGGCATTTAGCAGAAGAAGGCACTGGGTCATCAGTAGCCTGTAAGCAAAGCCCCGAGGGGGGCATTTCTTGTTCCATCCCTAAAGGATGTACTCCTGGAGCAACTAAAACCGTTCTGGGGTTACTGTGATGATATCTTCTGAGTAAATCCTCTGATTGGTCGATTGGTCTAAGAAAGAAATATGAAGAAAATACATGGATATTTTGCTCTAGGAACTGCAAATTGTTCAAGAATCAAAGTAGACAGAAAATAAAACAGTAGGTTTCAATTACTCAATGATGCATATAGGAAAGATGAATTGAGAAGAGGCTGAAGAAGAAAAATGCAGAGAATCACTCTTTGTTACTCAGTCTGTGATGAATAAAGGTCAATATGGTATCACAGTTTTTATAGCAAATGTCCCAGGGAATGTTACTGAAACACTATATAGAAGAAACTGCTTAGGAAGGAAATACATTTCCAGAAGCTGGTTGTGGAGAAACGAGATGGTAGTGGGCAAAGTATTTTAAAAAAAAATTGGTAACTATTGAGTCAAGGACCACTGTGACAACACGCCAAGGATCCCCTGGATTATGTTCTGCTGGAGAATTTTTAGAACTGCGTAATAAATAAATAGGCTTTGAATAACCAAATGGCCCTCTCTGCAGAAATTATTAACCTTACTTTAAGCACACCCTTCCCAAGGGATGATATCCAACTCCCACAGTCTTGAGGCTATTCCTGAATCTGAAGATGGAATGATACAGCTGAAAGAATGAGTCCGTTCTCATTTGTAAGGTCATAAACTACACATACCTTATTAGAGTCAGTGCCTTTCTTCTAAACATCTTCTTTGTTCTTCTATGTATTTACTATATGGAATTTTACATTTATTTGACCAAAACTCTTCCCAAATATCAAGACACTTATATCAAAGGCCTAATCCTAACTTCTCATTTAATTCCCACAGCAACTCTATGAGGCAGATACTGTATTTTTCACATTTTATAGATGAGAAAATTGAGACCCAGAGAAGTTAAGTAACATTTCCGAAGTCATAATGCTAAGTTAGGGTTAAACCAAAACATCAGAATCGACTCAGTGGCAATGGGTTTGGTTTTGGTTTAAACCTAACTCAGTATTACGATTTTGGAAATGTTAATTAACTTCTCTGGGTCTCAATTTTCTCATCTATAAAATGTGAAAAATATAGTATCTGCCTCATGGGGTTGCTGCGGGAATTAAATGAGAAGATTCATATAAAAAGTCTTGAATGTGTCTGATACCTAGCATGAGAACAGTAAATGTTAGCTATTGCTGTAAAATTTATCAAAATTTGCTATTATTTGATAAGAAGGACCCCACGCAATCCTGTAAGCATGTGTTTCTTGTTTTGCTTCATTTGCAGGGCATGATCAGTGTGGAGTTTGGGAAGTGATGACCATACGCTTTGACGTATTTACCTTTCGTAGAAAGTATGATATATAGTTAAAAGTGACAGTGACAGTAATTTATGATCACCATTATAAAAAAAAGATACCAATTAGTTCAAGTCATAGAATTTGAAGCAAAAGGAGAAATAGGAGAAAAGGAGTCATAGAGGGAGTGAGTGAGAAAAGAGAAAAAGAAAAAGAAGGAATAGAGAGAGGGAAAAAGAGAGAAAGAGAGGGGCAAGTAAGGAAGGAAGGAAGGGAGGGCTTATGTTTCAGGTTACTGAAGGGATTTAAAGAAATAAGACTGATTTTCCTTATGTTGGAGCCTGAAGATGGGACTTGCCTAACGGTAACAGGATTTCCATTCCTTTGAAAAACCGGAGATATATGGAGTGGATAGTATTCTTAGTCATTTCATTACAATTTGCTTAGTTGAAAATTAAAAGAGGCTCTCCTGCTTTTCAAGTTTTCTCCTCCCAGACCCTGGTGGACTGATGGCCGCCGACGAAGAAGTGGGTGGAGCCAAGGGCACGTCAAAGTAGTTGTTTTAGGAGACAGATGCAGAGCCACAGAATTTCATGGGGCCCTCACCTCATAAAAGTCAAGGAAAAAAGAAAAAGAAAGATAAAGGTGAAATTCAAGTTTTGAGGGGAAAAAAAAAGCACAGCGTCAAACAAAGTCAAATTTGGGTGGCAATAGAGTAGTAACAGAAGCTAAATCCACACTCCTCCTCAAAGAAAAGCAGCTTGCAATCCAGAACACTCCACAGAAAGTTGGTTTGTCATGTCAGAGGATGAGGACTAGAATCAATAGATCATGAGCTAAGCCAGAAAATGAGCAATTCAACCATCACCAGTTAAAAAACGTTCTATGCTCTTAAAAACCAAAATAAAACAAACAAACAAAACCTGGTTTTAGTTAAAAAGAGAATTTATAACAATTTCTTCAGGGGGGAAAAAGAAAAAAAAAATATATATATATATACATAAAATCCACCTGATCCCAACAGCTGCATCAACAAGAGAACAATATTTTTTTTTTTTTTAGGTAAAATGATTATTTTATTTTTATCGTACTTCAGGTGAAGGTTTACAGAGCAAATAGTTAAGGGAACAATATTTTTAAAAAATATCTGCAAATGTTAAGAATTTTATTAATACTTTTGCCTAGAAACCAGGTAGAATTGCCTAATGCTTTCCAGAAGTGATCACCTGATAGATATCAGCAACTGGTGTAAGGAAGAGTTTCTGAACCGAGAGCTGAATCAACTCAAATAGGGTTTAGACAGACATGTTCTAGAACGAGGAGTTCAGTAAACACTAGATGAGCACCTACTATCTGCTGGGTACTGTATTAGGAGAGAAGAAAGATGATGTCACAATGAATCTACAAATATGAAGCTATAAGTACCCTATGAAACTTGAGCGTCACAGGATAAAATAGACACGTTAAGATCTGACCTTTGTTCTTTTGTTTTTAGAAATGATTGGAGCTTATTGAATACACAACTCATAAACTGGGGTAACATTTCGACGAAGGAGTCAAAAATGTTCCGAAGATGAGAACTTCCAAAATTCTTGTACCACATCTTATCAGCATTTTCGTGGAAACGGGCCAGAACAGTGTTGATTTTATAACAATTTACCCTAAAACACAGCTTCCAGTCAGACTCTGGAGTTTCTGTTTCCTGAAACTGACTAAATTATTCAAAAGAATAAACTGCCTAAGGCAAAATGATCTTACTAATTAGCAAGACGGTTGTTTGACTTAAACATGACTTTTAGGAGACCTTTCCTCAAGGCTCAAGGTTCAAAAAAACATCTAAGGGCAATAGCCTGGATGGGTTACCCCAACCACCATGAAAGCCAGAATTTGGATTCCAGGAAAATTAAAACTGTTTCTCAATCTCCTCCCTTTTGATCAGGATTCTCCTATAGAATCGTTGATCAAAACCTTCAGTAATGGTAGCTGGGCACCATCCAATTTCTTCTGGCCTTGTGACAAAGGAGACAGTTGTTAATGGAGGCAATCAGACATGGAGTCTAGTTTCTCCTCCACCTGGTTCTGCTTTTTCTCTGCTGATTCAGATGAACAGAGATGAATTGTTGCACTTTGGATGGCTACTCATAAGCTTTTAAGACCCCAGACACTACACAATGAACTAGGAGGTTGAACAGAAACATTAAGAACAATATTAGGCCAATTGACTGAAATGACCCACAAAACCATGACCCTATGAGCTTTGTTTTTTAACCCCATCTTCCTTTAGGCAGACACAGATATTCCCAACATTCTAATAGATTCAAGGTTGCTCAGCCATAAATTTTAACCCAATCCCAGAATAAAAAACTTATGTTTTATCACATATAAAATGCCCTTGATTGTAAAATAAGCCATAATTTAATGTTCTACTAAAGATACAGAGAGAAGCCCTGGTATTGCAGTGGTTAAGTGCTTGGCTGCTAACTGAAAGGTTGACGGTTGAAACCCACCTGCCACTCCGCAGGGAAAAGATGTGGCAGCCTGCTTCTATAAAGATTACAGCCTTGGAAACCCTATGGGACTGTTCTATTCTGTCCTACAGAGCAGCTACGAGTTAGAGTCAACTCAATAGCAACGGGTTTGGTTTTGGAAAGACACACACACCCACACACAAGACTGGAATTTCTAATAGCTGATTCCTGCATAACACATCTTAAACCCTCACTTCAGGTATAATAAGAATTCTACCTGACTTTCAGAAAGGGACACTAACTTGTAAGTTTCAACATTGCCACTGGGTGGAGGAAGGGGGGGGAACCCCCTGACTATTTGAACTACAATCTGCCACTTTTGCAGGTGTACAGTCTGAATTCACAGTGCTAGTGGAGTCCAGAAATCCTCAGCAGAGGATTTAATTTAAAATGATCTCAGCTTGATAGTGCCCTCAGGTGACTGGCAGGAACAAACACAAATGATGCTTGGAAGAAGGTGAAGTGAGAGTTTATTCCAGGACAGTAGAAATGGTAAGATGTATCAAATGTTAGGAGCAACCTGATGGCAGAGTTCTGCAAAAATGAATAAAGTGCATCTTAACTTAAAGAAATCAGGTATATGAGAGGCTTGGATAAGGTTCTGTTTGGTCAAGCACAGCGGTTTTCGTATTTGCTCAGTCCTGCAAAGAACCTACAAAGTGGATGTTGTTTGACTTCAGATTTTTGGGGATTTCTTTGTTCTGCCAAACTTTCTGATACAGACTATCCTCCCGCTTTGACCTACCAAAAACCCATTGCTGTCGAGTCCATTCCAACTCATAGTAACCCTACAGAACAGAATAGAGCTGCCCCATAAGGTTTCCAAGGAACAGCTGGTGGATCCAAACTGCCGACCTTTTGGTTAACAGCTGAGCTCTTAACTACTGCGTCACCAGGACTGACCTAGGGCATCTCTGTTTGCTCTAATTCCCTCCTACAATGTCCTCCTTATCTCCTGTTTTATAGTACTTTCCTCAGTTTCTACTTTTTCACTAATAAGTTAACTCAAGAATACTTACCATGTTTTCTTATATTCCTGGCACTGAGGATTCAGAACTTCGTAAGATAGATTGGTTCTTTTCATAGAGCTCAAAGACCTATGCTGGGATTTCCAGACTTTAGTAAATGTTAAATTTGCCTATGAAGCTTATTAAGAATGAAGATGCTCACACCCCCGTTTTGAAGACTCTGATTAAGAAAGTTGGAGATTGGTGCTTACTAGCTGTGTTTTTAACAAGCCACAAGCAAATCTGATGCACACCATAGTTTGAGAATCCCAGTTAGTACACTGTTGTATAACATGTTCTCATCTCAATTTCTGTAAAGGGTGATGAAAAAATCTGGAAACAGATGGTGGTGATCATCACAGAACATGATAAACATAATTAATGTCACTGAATTGTATGTGTATAAAATGTTGAAATGGCAAAATTTTGTTACATCTATATATATGTATATATGTATAAATGTATATATATATGTAAAAGCCCTGGTGGTGTAGTGGTTAAGAACTTGGCTGCAAACCAAAAGGTCAGCAGTTCAAATCCACCAGCTGCCCCTTGAAACCATATGAGGCAGTTCTACTCTGTCCTATAGGGTCACTATGAGTCGGAATTGGCTC
>NW_004443939.1:33317035-33342584 GCF_000243295.1 Trichechus manatus latirostris | reverse complement strand
ATATACATATTCATCACACACACAAAAAAAAAAATCCCAGAGTTGACTCTGCCTTATTTCTACAAATCACTAGTACTCACTGTCCTGGGTCTAAAAAGACTATTAGAATTAAAACATGCCCATGACAATTCATTAAGGCAGGTCTAACCAAAGTCAATGGAATCAAATTATTTTATAATTAGTTGGATTTGATCAGGGTAATGAGCTCAGCCACATAATTCTGACCGGAACTGTTTGCTCCAGCAGCACCTGAATCACTTGGAAAATGGCACCAGCTGGGCCAGACTGAGGCATGTGGGGGTCCTAAACACTGATAATCTGTGGTGCCCCCTCCTCTGCTGCTTACTCACACATTTGAAAGGGGTATTTGAGTTATATATATACATGTATGTACATATACATATGTGTGTGTGTGTTTTAGCTATCCATGGTGTAACTTCTTTTTAAATGCAACTATAATATTAGTGATTGAATGCAAAAACTATAATATTGGTGACTGAATGCAAAAATACATATGCCATTTTAGTGAAATAAACTGGATTTTAAGATTTTTAGTGAATGTAGGGTACTAAGATTTTTACTATATACCATATTTTCTACAAAAGAACATTCCACATATTCTACAACAAGAAAATGAGTCAGTGAACTTAGTTGTTTCACTTATCAGTGTAAAATTCTGTTGATCTCCCACAAAGAAAAATTAACTTTCACCAGTTTCATTTTAAATGGGTCACACTACCATTTTGATACTTGTTTTGTAATAAATGTTATAATTATAAATGAACAAATAAAAAGATGTCACACAAGAAAATTTAATGGCCAGAAAACAAATACTACAACAAATTATTATACTTTATTTTTAGATAAATCTTTCATCACTAGTGTAATTAAAAACATTTCTTTCTATTCTTTCAATTCTTCAATGATTTCATCACAATTAAGTTGCCAAACAATATTTACTTCCACACATAATAAGGATAATGAATTGAGACTTTCTTGAATCATTGTTGTGAGTCTCTTTAGGGATGAAAATGAGCATTCTGTTGTTCAGTTTGTGATCATTAAAGTCAGAAATATGCATAAAGCAATTTCAATACTGGGAAATATGTATTGTATTTATCTTTTATTATGGAATTGTGCATGCCTATGTAAGTAAAATTTGTCTTTCCTGAATCTGTAAACTTAGTTCTCATGTAAGAATGAAATCATCCCACTTCTCCATAAAGGTTTATATTTAGTCATTGGGATAAACCTGCATCAATTTCTTGGATGCCTTCATGTATTCTTCATCAGATATAGCCACGTTGTTTAAGAAGGAAAATCTATTTGAAAGAACTTCATACACTTGCGCCCTTCTTTCATGCAAGATTCAAGTGTGTCAGTGATGGTGTAGTATGTGGTTATGCGAAACTGATCTCTGGAACTCAATGAATGATACGTTTGGAGCACTTCCATCATTCACTTGTTTTTTCTAAAGCTTCTGCAATGGGTGAACTACTTGATAATCAGTATTTGGCAGTATTTGTTCTGTTGTGTTTTCAAAATTTTCTCTCAAATTATGTAAATACCTTGTTAATGACTGGTAGAGATCTGTGCATGTCTTTAAATTTACTTCCGAATCTTGGAGAGCTTGACTCATGAGAAGAAAATGCTACAATACGTGATTCCACATGTTGTTGTTAGGTGCTGCTGAGTTGCTTCCGACTCATAGTGACATCATGTACAACAAAATGAAACACTGTCAGTCCATCTCATTGAGCGTTTTCCTCCTTTTCACTGACTCCCTACTTTACCAAGCATGATGTCCTTCTCCTGGGACTGGTCCCTCCTGACAACATGTCCAAGTATGTGAGATGAAGTCTTGCCATCCTTGCTTCTAAGGATGCCGCATTCTTCTTCATGTAGTCCAGCTTCTTGGATTATTTGCTCAGCATACAGATTGAGTAAGTATGTTGAAAGGATAAACACTGATGCACACCTTTCCTGATTTTAAACCACATAGTATTGCCTTGTTATGTTTGAATGACTGCCTCTCGGTCTATGTAAAAGTTCCTTATGAGCACAATTAAGTGTTCTAGAATCCCCATTCTTTGCAATGTTATCCATAATTTGTTATGATCCACATAGTTGAATGCTTTTGCATAGTCAATAAAACACAAGTCAACATCTTTCTGGTATTCTCTGCTTTCAGCCAAAATCCATCTGACATCAGCAATGATATCCCTCATTCTACATCCACTTCTGAATTCGGCTTGAACTTCTGGCAGTTCCCTGTAGGTGTACTGCTATAACCACTTTTGAATTATTTTCAGCAGAATTTTACTTGTGTGTGATATTAATGATACGGTTCAATAATTTCTACATTCTGTTGGATCATCTTTCTTTGGAATAGACACAAAAATTGATCAGTCCGGTCGGTTGGCCAGGTGGCTGTCTTCCAAATTTCTTGGTGTAGATGAGTGAGCACTTCCAACACTGCATCCCTTTGTTGAAACATTTCAATTGGTATTCTGTCAATTCCTGGAGCCTTGTTTTTCACCCTTGCCTTCAGTGAAGTTTGTACTTCTTCCTTCAATACCATCAGTTCTTAATCATATGCTACCTCACGAAATGGTTGAACGTCAACTAATTCTTTTTGGTACAGTGGCTGTGTGTTCCTTCCATCTTCTTTCCATGCTTCCTGTGTGGTTCAAAATTTGGCCATAGAATCTTTCAAAACTGCAACTCAAGGCTTGAATTTTTTCTTCAGTTCTTTCAGTTTGAAAAATGCCAAGCGCATTCTTCCCTTTTGGTTTTCTAATTCCAGCTCTTCGCACAATTCATTGTAATACTTTGTCTTCTTGAGTTGCCCTTTGAAATCTTCTGTTGTTCACCTCTTTTACTTCATCATTTCTTCCACCTGCTTTAGCTATTCTACATTCAAGAGCAAGTTTCAGAGTTTCTTCTGACATCTGTTTCGGTCTTTTCTTTCTTTCCTGTCTTTTTAATGACCTTTTGCTTTCTTCATGTATGATGTCCTTGATGTCATCATGCAACTCATCTAGTCTTTGGTCATTAATGTTGAATGTGCCAAATATATTCTTGAGATGATCCCTAAATTCAGGTGGGATACGCTCAAGGTTGTATTTGGCTCTTGTGGACTTGAACTTGCATATGAGCAATTGTCGATCTGTTCCACAGTCGTCCCCTGACCTTGTTCTGAAGGATGATATTGAGCTTTTCCATTGTCTCTTTCTGAAGATGTAGTCAATTTGATTCCTGTGTTTTCCTTCTGGTGAGGTTCACCTGTATAGTTACTGTTTATGTTGTTTAAAAAATGTATTTGTAATGAAGAAGTCATTGGTCTTACAAAATTCTATCATGTGATCACCAAGGCCATATTTCCCAACTACAGATTCTTCTTCTTTGTATCCAACTTTTGCATTCCTATTAGCAGTAATTATCAATGCATCTTGATTGCATGTTTGATCAATTTCAGACTGCAAAAGATGGTAAAAGTCTTCAATTTTCTCATCTTTGACAGTAGTGGTTGGTGCATAAATCTGAATAATAGTCATATTAACTGGTCTTCCTTGTAGGCATATGGATATTATCCTATCACTAATACCGTTGTACTTCAGGATAGATTTTGAAATGTTCTTTTTGATGATGAATGTGACACCGTTCCTCTTCACTTTTTCTTTCCCAGCATAGTAGACCACATGATTGTTTGATTCAAAATGGCCAGTACCAGTACATTGCAGCTCACTAATGCCTAGGATATCTATCTTCAAGCATTCCGTTTCATTTTTGACAACTTCCAATTTTCCTAGATTCATACTTCATACATTACATGTTTTGATTATTAATGGATGGTTGCAGCTATTTCTTCTTATTTTGAGTACTGCCACATCAGCAAATGGAGGTCCTGAGAGCTTGACTCCATCCACGTCTTTAAGGTCAACTCTACTTTGAGAAGGCAGCTCTTCCCCAGCTGTATTTTGAGTACCTTCCAACCAGAGGGGCTCATACTCTGGCACCATATCAGACTATGTTCCACTGCTATTCATACAGTTTTCACTAGCCAATTTTTTCAGAAGTCGGCCGTCAGGTCCTTCTTCCTAGTCTGCCTTAGTCTGGGAGCTCTGCTGAAACCCATCTGCCATGGGTGACCCTGCTGGTATTTGAAATACCAGCACAGCTTCTAGCACCACAGCAACATGCAAGCTCCCAGAGTATGACAAACTGACAGATGCGTGGTGGTGGTAAAATTGAGGCTCAGTGAAAAAGAACACCTTCAATGAGATGGATTGACACAGTGGCTCCAACTATGGGCTCAAACATAGCAACTATTGTGAGGATTGTGCGAGACTGAGAATTGTGTCTTTCTGTTGTACATAGGGTCACTATGAGTTGGAACCGACTGGAAGGTGTCTAACAGCAACAAGTGTTGTACAAACTTTACCCACAGGGGAACTGTTGACTGGGAGAGTGGAAAATGTATGTTTCAATGCAGTGTTTATTGGAGGGTTTCTCTGATAATATTAATTTTCTAAAAAAGGTACATCCCATTTTGTGCTGAGGAAATTGGAAGCCTGGCCCACAATCCATAAATCTGCACTGTGTGTCTGATTCTGCCCCCATTGAGCAACTGTAATAGGAGTTCTATAGTCACGGCAGGAGCTGAATCAAGACTACTGAGCAAAAGAAGTCTGCTGTCAGCCTTGTATATGCATTAAAGACAGTAGATGACTGAGATGCATCCTAAAATTGTAAAATTTCACATAAGCTAAGTTCTAGCTTTTAAAATCATTCATATTTATTTACCAATACCTTGCTATATTATTTATTAAGTTTGTCATTAAACCCTGTTTTGCATACCCTAGTACTTGCTCATGCATACCTTATGAAAATAGAAATTAGCATCTCATTAACTTGATAAACAGCTGTTTTGTTGCCATGTAGGGCCAGATTTGCACCAAAGTTGCTTATCTGCCATACACAATAGCTATACAATTATTTGTCACACTATCAATTATAGACAACAATAGGAAATAAACTTCTCTTTTACACATTTGCTTTTATTGTAATTAAGCTCCAAATCCATGGTCTGCTTTTGGAAAAATAATAATGCAGTGTTGCCTAACAATCTTGGTAATGTAAGTATACATTTTCAGCAATCACTGTGCAGTTCGAACAGTTCACATTGTATATTCTGCTATAAATGACTGCTTCCAAGATGTTTTATTTTTTTTTAAAACTGCATTGCTTCCATTTGATTATGTTGAGAAACATGGCATAGATTTTTTTTTTCTTTTTTCTTAAAATTTTATTTATTTAGTGGTTGTTGTTGAGAATATACACAGCAAAACATACACCAATTCAACAGTTCCTACATGTACAATTTAGTGACATTGATTACATGATTTGAGTTGTGCAACTATTCTCATTCTCCTTTTCTGAGTTGTCCCTCCCTCATTAACATAAACTCACTGTCCCCTAAGGTTCCCATCGAATTTCGAGTTGTTATTGTGAATTCGGGGGCCCTGGTAGCACAGTGGTTAAGAGCTATGGCTGCTAACCAAAAGGATGGCAGTTCGAATGCACCATCCACTCCCTGGAAACCCTATGGGGCAGTTCTACTCTGTTCTGTAGGATTGCTATGAGTTGGAATTGACTCAATGGCAACAGGTTCGTTTTTTTGGTTTTTATTGTCAATTTGATCCCATATAGATAGTTCTTAAAAGAGCATAATGCTCAAGGCAGACCTTTTTACTAATTAAGCTAAACTATAGTTTGGTTTTAAGGAGACTTCAGGGGATATTTTTGGTTCAAGTTTCAAAGATATCTAAAGATAGTAGTTTCAGAGGTTTACCCACCCTCTGTGGCTCCAGAAAGTCTAGAGTCCGTGAGAATTTAAAATTCTGTTCTGCATTTTCCCCAATTCTTCTGGTGTCATGGCAAAGGAGGCAATTAGCTACACATTCCATATCCTCCTCCTACTCCTGACTCCTCTTTTTCCTCTCTTGTTCCAGGTGAATAGAGAACAATTGTTGTGCCTTGGATGGCTGCTTGTAAGCATTTATGACCCCAGACTCTATGCCATGAACTAGGAGGTAGAATAGAAATGTGGCATATATCGATCATTGAGAATTTCTTATATTTTTCTGTTTTGCTCTAGTTTCTGTCCACCCCCCTCCAAGATTAACCTGTATTTTGACCTTTTCCTGTTTCTAATAGGCTCTTGACCTGAGAGAAATCATCTAAGAGATGTTACAAGTGCAATGAAATCTATGAAAGTATTTTCTCAATTGTTGAGGCATGGCTCAGCCCATTATTTCAAAAGAAAGAAAAAAATGAATGAACAAATAAAACAAACAAAATAAAATAATGTGTTTCCCCTTCAATCCACATGGATTTTAAACTAGGGATGTAATTAAAAAGGAGAGAGAGAGGGAAGCCAGAAGCCTGTCTTTCAAACTAATAAAAAAGGAACGTGGTGCTGTGCTCACAGCAAAGTCATGGAAGATAATTTGAAACTTTAGTTAGCTTCCTGTAGAGAAAAATAACAACCAACAAACTAATGGGTAATCAATGGCCAACTACTTCAGAAAAGAGGCACCCCACAGAATTCCCTGGGAATTAATGTGCTATGTAGGAGGCATTGGGAAATGTCTCAAGACT
Organism: Trichechus manatus latirostris; assembly: GCF_000243295.1. Classification (NCBI taxonomy): domain Eukaryota; kingdom Metazoa; phylum Chordata; class Mammalia; order Sirenia; family Trichechidae; genus Trichechus; species Trichechus manatus. The sequence continues at coordinate 33,335,921 of NW_004443939.1, read as the reverse complement.
ATCAAACTGAGCACACCTTTCTTAACAAATAACTAAGGGCTAGGGGTGCTATTTTTGCTAATCATGGTCTGGAGATGAATTGCTGTCTTCATTTAAATTTTCTTGTGCTTTTCTCTTAACTGTTATGTTAAAAACAAACTTCCCCCATGATTTCTGGTTCTGTAGTATAGTTTATGTGAAAGTAAATCTGAAAAGATTACCTTTCAAAACTGTCAGATGCTTCAGATTTTCTGGTAGAAATCTGGATTCCAGGTCTGTAATGATATTTCCTCCTGTGCTTAACACTCAATCAGAACGTATGCTTCTTGGTGGGCAACATAAGGATTCCAAGGCTAACCTGGCAGCTTAGCTTTTATATTTTTCCAATTCAGCTGGGGGATATAAATTTAAATTCTGAGCTCCCCAAGCTAAACTTCAGAAGGGGTCTTTGTTAATTTTAGATTCCCTGAATTTAGAATCCCCTCCTTTCATAAACTGCCCCATGCAATGCAATTTATAATTATACATATACCAATGAATAAAACATCCCCTTTTTAAAAAGAAAAGCAAATTATTGCATTAATGATACAGGAATGTAGTATGGTTCTCACTGCCCTTGGCTCTCCCATGTTTAGATTCTGGTTCCTTTCTCCACTCAGTATGAATTACATTAATGTCCCCTTCCCTCTCTCCCTTAATCCATTTTGTACATTCTGTAACATGAGGTGGTGGTTAATAGTACCCAGTCTGGAGTTGGTAAGACCAAAGTTAGAACCTAACTCTTTCATTTTAAAGCCACCGGACCTTGAGATAAGTAACAATCTCTCTCATCTTTGGTTTACTTATCTATAAAGTGAGATGAGTAATAGCACCCATCTCACAGGGTTTTTGTAAGCATTAAATAATGTGTATATTGTGCTTAGCACAGTGTTGCATATAGCACATATAACAGTTAATGTGTTTTTTCTAACTGGTGGACAGCCTTGGAGAGAGGCAACATTGCATAGTGATGGGGATTGGGGGTGGAACCATTCAGCCTGGCTTCCTGGGTTCAAATCCTGACTTTACTGCATACTAGCTGTGTGAACTTACACAGTTACTCAGCATCACTATATCTCAGTTCTCTCATTTATAAAATGGGTATAATAGTAATAAGTACCTCAAAGTTATTTCAAAGATTAAATGAATTAGTATTTGTAAAGCACTTAAAACAGTGATTGGAAAATAGAGATTTACCTAAGGAATCTTAAGTATTAAGCAACACATTCATGGAACCATGGACAATTTTCCTCAGGTTTTTACTGATTTTCAGAATTGGCAACATAATACCTAGCATACTTGCCTAGAGTCATTATAAAAAGTTAAAAAAAACTAAAATAACAAGAACTCATATTTGTCAGTGGCACAGTGGTTAAGAGTTCAGCTGCTAAACAAAAGGTCAGCAGTTCAAATTCACCAGCCACTCCTTGGAAACCCTATGTGGCAGCTCTGCTCTGCCCTATATGGTCACTATGAGTTGGAATTGACTTGCTGGCAACGGGTTTGTTTTTTGTTTTTCTTTTTTTTCATTTCATTTGTCAGAGTCAACTGGAAGGCAACTAACAACAATATTTGTCAGATTTGTACTAAATACTAGGTACCAGGAAATACTGATTTTAATCCTCACAACAATCCTATGAAGCAGACGTTATTAGTCACATACAAAAATGAGAAAATTCAGGCTGGATAGGTTAAATGATGTATTCCAGTCACATGGCTGGTAAGGAGCATACCTGAGATTAGAATTCTAACCCCAATATCCACTTTGTAACCACTATGCAGCAGTTCATAAAACTCAACTATTGAAGTTCATTGTAAATATACATAGTTTTGCATCTTACACATATTAATTATCTCGTATGTATTTATTTTTGTTGATGGTGATCTTAACTATTCTCTGCAAAGCATAGCATCATATGGAAAAGTGACATGGTAATATATGCCTTCTTAGAATAAAGCCTTGATAAATCATCTCAAAATGTCTCACAGTCTTGTTGCTCTTATCATTAGAACATCCTTTATTTGAGGCTTGTGTCCCACAGATCATATAGTGGACGAAAGGCTTTCTTTCTCTTTCTTCTGGTTCTCCAGCTATATCCTAGCATGGTTAGGATGAGCCAAGACATAGTTGTGACCTTAAAGTCTCCTTAGAAGAGCAAGAGTACACCAGGAAGCATGACAACCCAATAATTGCAGCCGTTGTTCACGCAGTCCTCAGTTACAAACCATTTCTGAAACAATTCCCTATATCGCTCTTTGTCTGATGTGGCCATATTATAAATAAATAAATAATAGCATTCTTGATTTAAAAAAAAGGGGGGGTGCTTGAGTTTCAAAACAAAAGGATACAGAATTTTCTTATCTGAATTCACATCACTTCTGTGACAATGAAAAAATTAAATATAGAAGACAACTGCTGGGATAGCTACTCAACTCACAACAGTCTCCCTTCTTTGTGATCTGCACCTTACACCTCAAACCCATGTCCTGGCCTGATCAGAGATGGGTTACACAATAAACAAAGTACATACAGGCTTACATGTGCTTACTTACTAATCTGCAGTGCACAATTTCATATGAGTTTCACCACATCTTTGAAACTGTGCACTACAGATTAGTAAGTAAACACATTTAAGCCCATGGGTATCTTGCTTATTGTAAACCTGTGCATACCTTGCTTACTGGTTAATCAGCCCCTGGATCTGATAACAGTGTTTATCATATATGACCCCACACCCCTGGTCATGTTCACTGGATTGGCAGAGAGTAGAGTGTTGGTAGAAGAGGGTAGGGACGGGGGAAGAGGTTTTCCTGACTGAGGCTGGACCAATCAGATTATTTCTTTTTCAAGAAATTGGAATTGGGGCTGAGAAGCATTCAGTCATATTAAGTTTATCACAAATGGAAGAGATATAAACTTGGGAGCTATGAAATGACATTTATTTCCACTGTACGAAGCGATGAAGAAAGTTATCTGTGGAGAGACAAGAGTGAAGCTCATGTGCTGAGAGGACCAAAGATGTGAGATAGAGCGGTTGTGTGCCCTGGATTTCCCAGGGCTTTCTGTTTTCTGCTTCCTCCAAGTCTTTCCTTTCTGTATGCATTGGTACAATTTGATTTCTGTTATGAAAAATAACCCAAAGGACCTTTACTAATTCAAGAAGAAAATAGAATATTAAGCGAAGTCAGGGGGGAGAAGAACATTTGAAGCAGTTCGCTACGGCACGGAAATGAGGTGGAAAAATCAAGACCCCCAGAGATTCAAAGCTGACCTGTTGGTTGTACCCTTCCCATTTGTCCCAGTGTGGTGTAGAGAATAGGTTTCTCACTTCTTGAGCCACTCATGACAGTATCTGATCACAAAGGTCTCTTCCAGGAAGTCATTCCAGGATATTAGCCCAGAAAGATACTTGAAACTGAACTGTGCCAGCTTACAAACAGACTCTCTTTATTCATAGTATAGTGGAGACAACAGGACTCACCGTGCATATCTTCAGGCAGGAAGCTAAGAAGCCTGAAACCAAAGATTCTTGGAATATAGTGCACGAAGATGATCTTTTTCTTGGCACTCTTCCACAACCCTTCAATCACTTTGTGAACCAAGTTTCTTTCCATATGTTTTTCATTAATTTACTTTAAGATAAAAATTACTGGCTCTGAGAGCCATTTGATGAGTGGTGATTCAGATGATTCTTTTCATTGTGATTTCAGCTCAGTGATGATGCATACCATCCACAGGTTGTTCCATAAAAGTGGAATCATTAGTGATGCAGGTCTAAAGTCATCACTTGCTGATACCAGACTTGCATAGTTTCTTTTTCTCTCCAGCAAAGAAGTCTGAAATAGGATAATATCTGTTTTTTTACTCTATTTTGTATTCATTTATTCTGTATTCATTTACTGAAAAACTAACATTCCAATTTTAGGACAAAGATCCATTGTTGAATTTTTGGAAATCATATGTATAAAACCAAAAAAAACCTATATATATGTATATTCTATGCCAATAGCTGCTTCTGAGAACACATTAAGAAGCAATTTAAATCTTTCCAGCTAAGTTTGCCACTTCTTGACTTAGTTTATGATCAAGGGGGAAAAAGGTTATCTGATTTATTTTTCATCATTAAAACATTGGATAACTCTTTTAATGTAGTTATATTTATATTATATTGAGCTGGTTGACATGCAATTACTTCTATTCTTCTGACATTGGCAGTATGTATCATATTAACATTAAAAATATAAGTGTAAAGCAAACTAAAAAAGCAGCCACTAATGTAAAATATTTAAGCCATTCACCCTAATATCTATCTGCCCACATCTTCTCTGACAAAATGTAATTTCTCTCATGCCTTCTCTGAAGCAGTATCTGTCTACCTGATGCCAAAATATCAAGCCATTCTGAGAAGTCCAAAATCAATGAAAAACATTCATTTACCAAGTTCTACAGTGACATATAGCCCTCTGTCTTTTCTTGATTGGAATTCTATATAAGGAAGCTTGCCTAGATATAAAGATAAAATAGATAAGGTCTTGCAGAAACTATTTTCATCATTTAAGAAAAAAATATATATTCCCGAGCCCTCTCTGAAACCGTCCCCCTTGGGTTTTTAGAATGACAAAAGGCATATTTTGCCTCATTTGCCTGTAAAAATATGCCTTTTGGAGAGCATGGAAAACCTATATTATTTGAAGTGCAACTTGATAAGTGTTTCATTTTTTATGAACCCCAGGAAAAGAAATTTATTCCATTTTTACAAATAGTAAATTTTTTTATTCCTAGAAACATCTCTCTTCAACAGAAATTGGTATCACATACTGAATACTTCCTATGAAGATCGAGAATTATTCATAAAAGATAGTAGAATACATTTTTTCTTAGGCCAATTATGAGCGCTAACATTGAGGTTGTATTAAGTGCTGAGTATTTGGCATATATTATCTCATTTAATCTTTTCACAGCTCTAAATGTCCAAGTATTATTCCCTTTTTGCAAACGAGAACATTAAATCATAAAGGGTTGAAATAACTTGCCTATAGTCACATAGCTAGTAAGAGTAACAGCTGACACTCAAACTCACATTTCATCAAATTCCAAAAGCCCAAGCTCATAGTCATCCAAAGGTATGCCCATTACAAGTTTGCAAAACCATTAAGGCGAAGAAATGACAGGATGCCAGGCCTAGCCTTGCCACTTACTAGTAAAAAGGGCTTGAGAAAGGCACCTTCTTCTTCTGCATCTTTTTTTTTTTTTCTTTTTCTTTCTATAACACAGGGATAATAATACCTTCTGTGACTGAGAGGGTCAAAGGCGATAATTTTCTGTGAAAGTACTATGAATATGCCAAGCGCTCTTCATAGAAAAGATAGAACTATTAAGCTCATCTGCATCTAACATTTTAGAACTTAACAGTACATGTTTGCTGTTTAAGGTGGCAGATGAGAACCAAAGCACTCTGGGCAGCAGGTTGTGCTTTTTTTTTTTTTTTTGAGTGAGAAGTGATTAGTACTGATTGCTCCTGTTTTCAAGTCATCTATAGAAATAGATAGAAAATATTGTGTTTTTATCTGAGGAAACAAGATACGGCTTCAGCGTATTCACATTTTCATCAAATTCTCTTGAAAAACATGTAATTAAACAGTGGATGTATCTGAATCTGGAGAGTGAAGAGTGAGAGATAGAATTTTAGAAAGCTTTAAGATATGAGGAGTGTGGTGGAAGGTATGTATTTGCATCCATTTCCCTTCAGAAATGATAGTTCCATTTTCTGAAAGAGAAATGGTAATGATAGTTTATAAGAGAAATAGAATGTTCTCTGAGACATTCTGAAGAATATTTTTGTTCAGAATAAAAAGTGGTTTCAGGACTATTTATAGATCCTAATTCTTTGTCAACTTTAATGTTTAGAAAAGTTTATCAAATGACCTAATTTTAGTATTGGTATTTTCTCAACCTCTCAATAGATAGATAGATGAATATGAGGGACAGACAGATAGATAGATAGACAGGCAGATAGGCAGGTAAATAGATAGATATAGATGAATATGAGAGAAAAGGCTGCATTAGTTTTTGCATAAAAAGCAGCTGCCGTCAAGTTGATTCCAACTCATGGCAACCCCATGTGTGTCAGAGTAGAAGTGTACTCCATAGAGTTTTCAGTGGTTGATTTTTCACAATCATATCATCAGGCCTTTCTTCCAAGGTGCCTCTGGGTGGACTTGAACCTCTAACCTTTCTGTTAGCAATCAAGCACGTTAACTGTTCTCACCATCCAGGGATGCCACCATTACGTGAACATTTATTACATACTAGGCAAGGGTTTTCTTTTCCATCATCTTGTTTAATCTTCCCAACAACGTTGTGGGTAGGTGTTAATATCAGATGAAAAGCAGAGAGGTCAGTGACCTCCACTCATCAATAACTGTAATTGAGAACCTACTATGTACCTAACATTTTACACACATTATCTCTTTTCCTCATAACAACACACAAGTTAACTAATTTTGTTGTTATTTTTCCATTACAGACACTAATTCTCTGAAAGCTTGAAAAACGCCAAAAGTAATACAACCACTAAGTCACACAGCTAAGAATCCATTCCAGGCTGGGCCAGTGTTAATGCCTAAATCCATGCATCATGGTATAGATTATGAATGGTCAATAAGTTCACTGGTTGTTGGCAGAATTCAATGCCTTGCAGTTATAGGACTGAGGCTCTCTTGCTTGTAGTTCCCTGTTTCGTGGCCCTCTCCACAACACGGCAGTTTGCCTCTTCAAGACCAGGAAGAGAGTACCTAGTTACAGTGATTATTTATGATGGAGAACTTTATGGGCACATAAGTATAGATAATGCAGAATTCTAGGGATGTCAGAAATAATGCTGAAGTAGGCACTGGCCTATTCAGCTTCCAGATGCCAAGTTTGCAGCTGGACCCAACACCAAAGCTAAAACTATTTTCTCTTCAGTATTGTTTCTGCTGATTCTCCCTCACGGTGTCTTTAGAATTGCTGTCGTATCTATGGTTTTGACCACTTTCTCATTCTTATCTTTATTTACATGTGCATTTTATCATTTTATCTTGATTAATTTCACCAAAAGTGTGTTTATTATATTAGTTTGTTAAATAATTATTTTTGGATTTTGTTATTAAACTTCTCTCTGCTTCAGTTTTGTTGTAAAAATGGAGATAATAATAGTACTTACTGATCACATAGGGTTGTTTTAAAGATTAAATAAGTTAATGTATTTAAATCACATAAATTAGTGCCTGGTACTATCTGCATACTTAAATTAGTGCCTGGTATTATATAGCAAGCAGTATCTCAGTTTTTGGAGCACTGGTGGCACAGTGGTTAAGAGCTCAGCTGCTAACCAAAAGGTCAGCAGTTCAAATCCACTAGCTGCTCCTGGGAAACCCGATGGGGCCATTCTACTCTGTCCTATAGGGCGGCTAACAGTCGAAATCAACTGACGGCAATGGGTCTTAGTGATATCAATACCGTCATCAATAATACTATCTCTTTAATTTTTTCCGATTTCAATTAATTTCTGTTCTTATTATTTCATTTATTCTTTTTGGGTTTATCCTGCTATTCCTTTTCTAATTTTGATGAAAAAAATTAGAGAGATTCTTAGCTCTTTAATTTTCAACATCCTTCTTTTTGAGTATGAGCATTTAGAGCTATCCAGTTTCCTCTTGAGCTATTGCTTTAGCTGCATTGCACGTGTTTTGACATAGTGTAATTTCACTATCTTTTAGACTCACGTGTTTTAAAGTTTTACTAATATTTATTCTCTGACCAAGAGTTATTTATAAATATGCTTTCTTAATTAACAAATGCATTTTTAATACACCTTTTTATTGATTTCCAGTTTAATTTCACTTTGGTCAGAGAACTTAATCTGTGTGGCATTCTTCTTTGAAATTCATTGAGACGTCCTTTATGGACTCGAATAGGTAAATTTGCAAGTGATCTGAACATTTTAAGATGATTGGATATTCTTCCATTGTTTTTATTTGACAAACCACAAAAACTCAGTTAATTAACACAATAAAAGTTTATTTCTCACTTATATAAAAGTCCAGAGAAGATATCGGTGGTCATGTCAAGCAGTGATTCAGGATGCAATCTCCTTCTTGCTTGGAGCTACACCATTTTTTTAAATGCGACTCCTAAGGTTATCTTGTAGGTTATCTCCATTCTAACTAGCCAAAAGGGAGGAAGTCATAAAGAACATTTTGGTCACGTGGCCACAAATAACTACAAGATGGGGGGAAAATACAGGCTAGCTAGGTGTCAGGAAGAAGAGCAATGGGTTCTGTTGATTAGTTGTAGCACTACCTCAGTTCTGATATTTTTTAAATACAAATCGAATGTTTTCATTTTTTTAGAATACAGAATTAGTTGTTTGTTTAGATTTCCCTACATGTTTACTAATATTTTGCTTATCATCTGTTTAACCTTAGGCTTTGTGTATTAGACAAAATAGGCAGATTATGCTGGGGCAACAAATTAACCCTGAAATCTCAGTGGTTTCACCATCAAAAATTTATTTCTCACCCACACCACATGTCCAGTGAGTGGAACGTCTTCTCCTCAAAATCAGTTATGGATCTAAGATGATGAAGACTCCATCATATTGTGACGCTACCCTCAGCTGACGTGTGCTGCAGTGCCACATGTCCCTTCACCTCATGACTCATTACCCAGAAGCAGTAGCATGACCTGCACCTGACTGCAGTCAGCTCAAAAGGAAATAGAGTGCTGAACACACAAAGCTATCTCTGCCACACTTCTCTTTTGGTTTCATTTTCTACTTTCCTTTAGGAAAGGAAAAATCTGTAATGGTTTCCTGCTAGAACAAAGTACCACAAACTGGGGCTTAAGACAACAGACAATTTGTTCTCTCACAGTCCTGGAGGCTACAAGTCTGAATTTAGGGTGAAAACAGGGCCATGTTGTCTCCAAAGGCTCTAGGGAAATGCCCTTCCTTGCTTCCTCTAGCTTCTGGTAGCCCCATGTGTTCCTTGGCTTGTGGTAGTATAACACCAATCTCGCCTCTGTCTTCATATGGCAGTTTCCCATCTGTGTGTGTTTTATAATCATTTGTCGGTTGTAAACACTCTTATTTTTTATTTCTTTGAATTTATCTTCATTATTTAAAGATAGATAGTTTTGCAAGATTCACAATTACAGCTTAATTGTTGTTTTCTCTTGACACTTTGAAAATAACATTCCATTATCTTCTGGCTTCCATTGGGCTTCTGGAAGTTAGAAGACTTTGTACTCTTTTCTCCGTAACTCTGAAGTTTATGAATTTTCACCACAATATGTATGTGTGTCTTGTTAATTATTCCTGAAACTCAATGGCCCTTTCTGAAATTTCAAGTTTTTCTTCAGCTCAGTGAACTGGTATTCTATTATTTCTTTTTTCATTATTTCTCATCTGTTCCCTTTTGTCCCCTAGTAATTACATTATTCACATATTAGGTATTCCAGATCTCTCTTCCATATCTCATATTATTTTGCTTATATTTTCTATTTCTTTGTAACTTTGTTCTGCATTGGTGCTTATTTCTTCCACTTGATCTTCCATTGTCCAGGACAAATATTTCATGCCATGTTGTCTTTCTCTGAACCTGTCATATTCCCTCCCTCTTTCTTCTCACTGAAGTCAACTCTCCATACTTCCCTGAGGCACAAAAGCTATCATATGGAACTTCTTTGTCTTCGTAGCACAAAATCTGCAAGTTACTCTGCTGCACCCATTTTCTTCACTTTTCCCACTGTTACAATGGTCAAATATTCCATTTGTGCTGTAAATCCTAGTATTTCTTGTATTTGTAATTATTTTTCAATTATCATTAATGCATCTTGATTTATTTACTTAAGAGTCCTAAGTCCCTGGGTGGTGCACACAGTTAATGTGCTCAGCCGCTAACCAAAAAGTTGGAGGTTCAGGTCCACCCAGAGGTGCCGTGAAAGAAAAGGTCTGGCAATCTACTTTTGAAAAATCAGCCACTAAAAACCCTATGTATCACAGTTCTACTGTGACACACAAAGGTCACCGTAAGTTAGAATTGACTCCATGACAGTTGTTTATTTAATTTTTTTTTTCTGTTCACTTACATCAGTACACTAACATGCACTAATAGGAAGAAATATAACATGTTTTTTCTGGAATTAGTTCTACTCTGCTTATAGGGTCCTGTGAGTCTGAGTCGTCTCAACAGCACACAACAACAACAGCAAAGTTCCAGAGTCAGACTATGTGGATTCAAAGCTTAGCTTTGCCTATTTCTAACCGTTTGATCCTGGGAACTATAGTTAAATTTTCTATAAGTCTGTTTTCTCATCCAATAATGGGGCAAATGCTAGTACTTACCTCTGATATTGTTAAGATTAAATATTTATTAATCTGAAACATTTATCATAGTGCCTGACACATAGCACTCGATAAGAAGAATTTAATATTCTACATTTTAAAAGGTAAAGGCATTCTCACTGGGCCCTACAGAATGCTCCAATTCTTGCCCAGTTGTTTGTTCTCTTTCACAACAAAATGTGTCTATATTATTATCTATTCCTTGACTTTAAATGCCATCATCATACCGGTAACTCCCAAATTTCTATCTTTATCCACCTGTCTCCTTTGCAGTCTAGACTCATACCTGCCCACTCAATATCTCCATTTGGAAGTCTTGTTTTGCTTCTCAGTCTTAACATGGTCAGAACTGAATTTTTAATCATGGATCCTCCATCAAATATTTTCCTTCTCAAGTCTTTTCAATTTAATGAAATGTAACTACCACATAACTAGCTTCTTAAACCAGACAGCTAAGAATCATGTTTGATCTCTGTGATTCCCTCATCTACCACATCAGCATATATGATCAGTTTTACCTCTAAAGTGTATTCTACTACTGTCTTCACTGCCATAACTTTTTTTAATCCAACATCATCTCACACAGTGAATTATGCAACAGCCTCCTATTTACCTTGCCCACTTCCACTCTTGTACCCTCAGCCCCTCCGTCTGTTCTCCATATAGCTGCCAGAATCACCTTTTAGTAATGAAAATGATATTGGTCAAGATGCAACCTAAGGTTTCCATTAGTAGAGAGCATAAAAGTTGAACTCAAACAAAGTTTAAGAGCCCTTGCCTAATCTTGTCTTGTCTACCATTCCTACTTCTTCATGACCACTTTCCTTACACTTACCATGTTCTAACCACACTGGTCTACTGAGAGTTCACATGGCATTCAAGCTCATTCCTGTCTCAAGATCTAAAGGCAAGGAGCTTCCTGTGACAGGAATAATCCTCATTTGCCAACTCCTTCTAATTCTTTGGAGTATGCTAGCACGTCCACAGAAAGGATTTTCCGACAACCATATATAAAATAGTTCCTGACTCCTCCTTTATTCCCTGTCATAGCACCCTTCTCATTGTCTTTATGGCACTTTTTTTTTTTTAACCACTTATCATTCTTTTATATTTTGATCTCTTGTTTACTCCCTGTTTCTCGCACTTGAATGTAAATTGCATAAGGACAGTGCCATCTGTCGTGCATGCTGTTAAATACACTGTGCGTGGCACACGATAGAGTCAACGTGATTATTTATTGAATAAATAAATAAATGAATACTTAATTGTTTCTTGACTATATTATTTTATTAATTTCTCTTTTAAATTAAAAAGATTCGTGTCTTATTTCATTCCAAAAATACTTTTCTTGTGCTCTAATCATATCTCTTTGAAAACTTCATTAGAGTTGTATCCGACTTTCTTTTGGACATTCCATTAGTTCTACTTGCATAGAAACACCATTTTGTATCTTTGGCTCGGTCTCCATCTTGCGATCTATTGTATCCACTTAAATTGCTTATAATCATTGGTCTGTGGTGGTTAAGGTTGTGTGTCAACTTGGCTGGGCCATGATTCTTAGTGGTTTGACAGTTATGTGATGATGCAGTTTGTCAGTTACATAATGATGTAATTTGGCAGTTATGTAAGGATGTAGTCATCATTCATGCTGTGATCTGCTTTGATCAACCAATCAGTTATAAGGGGAGTTTCCTTGGGAGTGTGGCCTAAATCCAATATATACATGGACATTCTAGCAAAGCTTGCTTGCTTGCTCAGGATCCTGCATCTGGCTTCAACATCATCTGACTTCTAGTTCTTGGGACTTGAGCCAGCGGCCTGTTGTATTGCCTGCTGATCTTGAGATATGTCAGCTTCCACAGCCTGTGAGCCAGCAGCCTGCCATCTTACCTGCTAATCTTGAATTCATCACCCTCTGCAGCTATGTGAGTCAGGAGAAGCTTCCAGCCTGACACCTGACCCATGGACTTGGGACTTGGTAGCCTTTACAATCACATGAGCCATTTCCTTGAGATAAATTTCTCTCTCTCTCTCTATATATATATATCTATATATATATATCCACCCACTTCCACTCTTGTACCAACAGCCGCTCCACCTTGGCTGGTCATGTTTGAGTTGGCCCATAGTTGATGTCTCTCAGGCAGTGGTAGACTATAAGTTAATGGAAACTAAGGAGGGGAATTGTTTTACACTTAATCAACAACAAATTGAGTTGTAACTCAGGGAACTCACTTTGAAGTCTTCTGTGGAGAATCTTTCCTGTTTTTGAGGTGCAAGCAAAGAGTGGCAAAAGGCACAAATGCTGTCTCTACTAGCAGAAACAATATTAGTGTTTTTTAGAACTAAACATAGTGCAGTGGCTAGGACAGTCTCCTCCCTGTGCTGAGACTTGCATCTCTGCCAACCCCTAGTCTTAAAAGGAAAGGCAAAACATATTTCCAAGCTGACTAGTTATTAATCTTCTCCACCACCTTGTTTAATTGCACTGTTTAAACAATGATAGACCCTTTCAGTATCTTATAAATTAAGCCTGGATATCCAAATGTACCAAGATGTTACCCATGATCCAACCAAGATAACCCCAGTAGAAAATTGAGAGAGATACCAAGTAGTCAACAACAGGTTTTCAAGCTCCCATTTCCTATTTATTTTATTTTTAAGGCCTGAACTAAATCGATAAAGGAATAAAAGTCCCTATATGATGATAGGAGCCCCGGTGGTACAGCTGTTAAGCGCCCGGCTGCTAACCAAAAGGTCAGTGATTCAAATCCACCAGCTGCTCTGAGGGAGAAAGATGTGGCAGTCTGCTTCCGTAAAGATTACAGCCTTGGAAACTCTGTGAGGCAGTTCTACTCTGTCCTGTGGAGTCACTGTGAGGATCAGAATTGACTCAACGGCAACAGGTTTTATCGGTATATGATCATAAACCCAAACAAAAATTAAAAATACAGCAGAATATTTGACTCAGGTGTAGAAAAAAAATCCAGGTTTGGGATGGTGGGTGGCAGTTGGAAGGGGTGGCATGAGGAATTAACCAGAAAATTTACTGACCTTTCCAGACGTTACTGAAAGCTTAATTTATGTAAATTAATTGTAGTCAGCAAGGTTTAAATTTTACAAAATTTGTTGCAATATACACTATGATACATTATAGTATATAATGTACATGGTATACATACATATAATATATGTATGTCGTGATCAAACACTTTGGTATTATCTATAGTCCACCGTTCCCCTGGCTGTCTGCCTTAGATGACATTATCCCTTAAGCAGACAGTATCAGCATAAATGTGTTGAAGAATTTATAAAGGACTCATCAAATATGATTTACACTGGACTCCAAAAAACAAGTCTTGTGTTTATCCTGATTTTTTTGAGTGACATGAGATATAATAAGTAGAACGTAAGACAATTTATACATTAAAAAATGATTAAAGGGACTAGCACAGTTCACGTAATAATACTCCTCTCTGTCACTTTTTGTTTACTTCCTGCTTTTCCTCTTGCAGTTCCAGTACTTACAAGTACCTGTTGACTGATTGACCTGTGTTCTAGAATGAAGAATTTACTATATGGTCTGTTCATTACAGATTCTGGTTAGTCAATCTATGGAGTGTAGCAGTCAGAAACAAAAGTATGCTAATGTTCTAAAATAATATCAGTTTTATAAAAATAAATAAAATATAAAATAAAAGAAGTACTACACGGAGCAACAAATATACAGCTTACACGGAAGAAAAAAGAAATAAAAATAATTAAAAAGAAATAAAAAACCCAAAAGATTAGAAGGAACCTGAAAGAGTAGAACTCACAAGGAAGAAATATGTTAGAAAAAATAAACTGTAAGCAACAGAAACATCAGGATGTTTTCTCCCTGTACACAAAACATCTGCCTATGTAGTTATTCCCATTTAACAACTAATCAAAGGTATGTTTGCAGGTAATATAACTCAATATAGGTTCCCACAGTTTGAGAAGTTATTGTTTTAATGCAGTCAGTCTCATACGTTCCTCTTGTTGTCAAACTAACCCAGAAATAATAATTTAAGAGAAAAATAGAGACTAGGATGTCTGGCTAGAGGCTTTTAGTTTTTCTGACTCTTGATTACTACTGGAACAAGCTCTTTTTTGAATATGCTTCTTTTAAAAAATATAGTTTATGAGAGCTTTGGCAAGTCCACTCTCTTTGCATCCTGGTAAGTGGCTTTATTGACACTTGAATTCTTTAACATAGCTCACCAATAAATTTTGATGATGCCCTCAGGGATATAAACTATATGGGTGGCAAAAGATGACACACACCACACATTGCCCTTAGTTTGTTTCTGTTTGGAGAGGGTGATTTTTGTTGGCTGGATTTCTGCTGGGTAAGTAATTCTGGAGTAAAATGCAATACTTTAGAAGTATTTCTTGCATTTGGAAGGGCCTCAAAAGCTGGTACATTATCTTAAATGTTATTTTGATAGCATAATGGTGTTTAGATTGAGGTAGAATGGCTTCTCCTACTCCTTTTGTGGGAAAGCTCTATGCGAAAATGCATTAGGAATCATCATGATCTTTTGCAGGCTTATAGTGATAGGTGCTTTAGATCAAGGAGAGTCTGAAGTTGACGGAATATTCTAATTAATCTACTGAAGTAGACAAACCTACTGCCTACAAATGGGCATGATCAAATATGTCTGAGACATGGCGGCTAAGCCATACATTCTGGATCAGAAGAATGAATAAACTAACGACACCAGATATCAGTATATATGGGGTTGAAAACATTGAATTTACCATAAGACAGAAGAAGCAAGTATAGGGTCTTTTATGGTGCTACCAAGGAAAAGATGGTTGAATTTGTAAAACATTACCCTTAAGTGGTATTACGAATAATAACTAGGAAGAAAGGCTTGACAATCTACTTCTGAAAATTAGCCAATGAAAATGCTATAGATCATAACATTCTGGTGTCATTAAGCATGAGGTCGCTGTGAGTTTAGGGTTGACTGGACGACAGCTAACAGTAATAATAACTAGGGCATAGTGAGTACTTACTAAATATGCCCATCCAGCACTGTGGTCATCAATTGATGAGCAATGGGTCATTAAAGTTTCTCAAAAAACCCAATGAGGCAGAAACTATTTTATCCATCTTATAAAGATGAGTAAACTGAGACTCAGAGAGATTAAATGACTTACTTAACATGACATAAAAAACCCATTGCTGTAGAGTCGATTCTGACTCATAGCAACCCTATAGGACAGAGTAGAACTGCCCCATAGGGTTTCCAAGTAGCGGCTGGTGGATTCGAACTGCTGACCTTTTGGTTAGCAGCTGTAACTCTTAACCACTACGCTACCAGGGTTTCCTAATATGACATAGATGTGGAAATAATAGAGCTGGAATTTGAACCCGTGACTCCGTGACTCCAACACGCTTACTTTCTATTGCCTCAGTAATATACATGTGCTAATTTGTATAAGATCCAAACATTTGCCTGTTCTTCTAAATTGAATTGTCTTCTGATGTTGTCTACAAAGAGCTGTGCTTTTGAACCTAGAACAAAAAGCTGCCTTTTCATTTTGGCTTAACTATGGGTTGTAAAATTTTAATTACCTTTTGTTTAGAAAGTGCTATAGAACCTGAACTTGTAATCAGTGCTGGAAGTAGGCACACCGAGGGGTTGTTGATTTCCCTAGTGAATTTGAGTATCATTTATGGAAATGTAATTACAGTGGAATCCTGTTATAATGATCAATTTGGGCAACCCCCATTTGATCATTACATCCAAATGATCACCACATACAGTCCATAAAACAGTGAGCCTCTCAAACCAGACAGGCTCAACAGTAAAATATCCATCTTGCAAAAACGGTATTATTACCACTAAGTACTTCAGAACCAGCACAGGTCAGTCAAATTATTGGATCTAATTAGCCCTTCTAAAGGCAATAACATTCTTTAGCTAAATCATAATGGCTTATATGAAAGGTTTGAAATTCATCTAAGTCAACAAGTATTTATTATGTACCTGCTGTGTACTCAGAATGGGGCCAGTCACAGAGGAGAATGTGAAATAAATAGGAGTGTTTCTTTGTGAAGCTAACTATTCACTTAGGGAACCAAGCTGCATAAACTTCTTGAACGATCATGTCTAAAATGAGTTGGTACCCCCAAAGCCCCATATTACAATATGAGCTAGTTTCAGATGTGAAAACTTTGGTGCCAGTAGAAACAGAGCTTAGAGAATAATCTTCTGTCACAAAAATGACTGCAAAAAGAAATGAAATAGAAATGAAAATAAATAGTTCCTACCTGCAGAGGCAGCACCTTAAGTCAGAGACAGCGAAGGAGTTTCATCTCACATTCCAATTTCAATGAATTGTTACGAGTCAGAGAGAGCAATGAGATTCCATCTCTCATATCAGTATCAATGAATTGTTAATGGCTGACTGCATAGCTTGGTTGAGAAGGATCTCCAGGCTGAATTCAGACTCGGGGGAAAGAATACTCTTACTGACTAGTAGTTTCTGGCATGGGGATTATAGATGGAACCCACAGGTGAAATACTAAGCATTGTCCTCTTTTGGGTTTCTTTCCATACGACATGACTTTAATGTCAAGATCTCTGATTTGACATGCCTGCTATCTAACTTCAATCTCCTTAGAATCATAGCACAGGAAGCACTTTACAGTGCATTACACATAGCAGGCTTGCTTGTTTTCCTTCCTTTGTACTTAGTTTTCCTTTTGCGTCTCCTGTGCCCTCAAACTCATTTTCATACTTGAACAAAAACCCCAAATTCCTACTTTATCCACATCAGTAATGCCCACTGACCACTCCGGTCACCATACCCAAACCAGATACTATAACCCACAAGTTTACCATTTCTCTAAAACCCCAGGTTCTAAATCCCCAGCATTCAACATTTTCCTCAAAGCATGTTGTTCAATCCAGTACACATCTAGAGCTAGGCAGAAAAACCTCACCAATTTGCTCGGGCAGATACTGTCTCTCTCTACTGGCTTCAAAGAAGCCACAATTTATGCAAGCACTAGCATCTGTCTACTTAAACTGCTATCTCATCCTGTCACGACGTGTTTCTACACCCCTATCTATTCCTTAGGGTAGAAGGTAGGTGCCTTGTATTCTGATTATTTCCAATGCCCTCCTTATTTTCCTTTTTTCTCCAGAGAGTCCACTCTGGAATCTTCCCTGTGATTCTTCAACAGAGTGTATTCCTGTACTTTAGCCCCAATTCACATACATCATGTTTTATCACACAAGATATATTCTGTGAAGCTTTCCCTGACCTCTCAATTCTTTGTATAATCATTATTCCCTAAAATGTGCTAAATAGCCTCAGTACAGAATTTTATAATGGTATCTTTTCAAGTTTATCTTTCCTGCATAACTCTGGATTATGTCTTTTCCTTTCCGTGTTCTTATCACCTGGCAAAGTTCCAGACACATAGTGATTTTTCCAAGATACTTTTCTCACCCTCTCTTTGGGCATTTTAAGATGGGACCCATAACCAAACAACATTCTTGGCCTTCAGTGTTTCTCTGTTCTTCACCACATACCATTCAGACAAGAAATATGGTGCAGAAAAAGAAATAAAATTAACAGATTAAATTAATATAGCTTATTGAGAATGCTTACCTTAGGGAGCTAAGTCTATGTCCTGATATTTGACCTGCATATCAATTATCTGCATTACTACAATCATCAGTGATGACAGCGCCCCTCCCCGTCCCCCATAACTCTCTGCTAGGATGAAAACCAATTATATACTGAGCCACAATAGGATGGTGGTGGTGACTATATGTATCACAGAAACTTTTCAGGGGTATTAAGGTTTTCTGGTCATAGCGGTAGTGTTTTCAGCATTTGGGGGCCCTTCACCCGGATCTGTAACTTTGTAGGGTAAACTCAGTCATTATAGGGTAGCAAGTAATGGAGGACTGCTATGAGGGTAAGGAGGTAGGAAGGCAGGATTTAAGATGAGGAAATAACTTGTTAAAATTCAGAAGTAGGGAGACAGTCATTTTTTTAAATAAATAGTCAGTGGAAAAGAGATCTGTAAATCTCAGACCACCAGACGAGAGAGCAGAGGAAGCTAAGACTGCAGCAGTGAAAACAAATAAGTGTATCATCCTGGCAGGCCTGTGGGCTAGGAGGGACAGCCCAGACAGCCCGCGCCAAAACCAGCACTTTAAAAAGTGCATTTTGTAATTGCGTTCCATCTCTTAGACGCCTTAACAGAAAAAAAGAGACAAGGAGATTGGGATCAGTTGAAACTAGGACTCCAGCGCTGAAAGCAACGACAGTAAAATCAACACATCCCATTTTGGGCTGTGACTTTTTCCATATATCCTTTTTAAAAACACAAAAAGTTTTTTTTTTTCTTTCCATTTTTATGGATCTGGGAGTGCAAATTACTCCCTAGGGTCTCTCTCTCTCTCTCTCTGTGTATATATATATAT
>NW_004443939.1:33301166-33316935 GCF_000243295.1 Trichechus manatus latirostris | reverse complement strand
TATTTTTTTTTTTTGCTGATTTTCTATTAGAGTGGTTAGGCCTGGGGGTTGGCGCTGTATCTGCTTGGATGATGATTTTAGTCCTCAACAATTAAAAGAGACAGCAGGCTCAGGCCAGAGGCCCGCATCAGGAATAAAGACTGGACATTTGGTTGGAGAGTCCTCTCTGTTGTAGTTGTTGACAACCTAAGTACAGGCGTTGGAGGTTGTCTTCTATACTGAGCACCTGGAAAACATTTGATCCTGATATAATTTCCAAGTTCAGTGCTTTTTCAGAATTAAACTGGCCTAGAAACAGGAACCTTAAGTTAGGTCAGTTTAGGAGTGGTTGAAATTTTCAAGAACTAGAAAAGCTTACTCTGGGGGAGTAAATGGGGTAGAGACGAAGGTAATGGAGGGATTTCTTGAGGACAAGCTTTGCCTTCCACTGGAGTCCCTGGGTACTGCAAATGGCTAATGTGTTCAGCTTCTAACATAAAGGTTGGAGAATTGAGTCCACCCAGAGGCACTGCGAAAGAAAGACCTGGCAATCTACTTCCAAAAATCAGCCAATGAAAAACCTATGGAGCACAGTTTTACTTTGACACCCATGGTGTCCCCCGTGAGTTAAAGTCCACTCCATGGCAACTAGTTGCAAATTACCTGCCTACCTTATATGGCAAGAAGTAGGCTGAATGAGACATCTCAAATGAGAATCATAGATCTGACATATCATGTGAACTTGACCCATCATTAAACTTCTGAATGATAAAAAATGAGTCAAATAGTATTTTCTTCACAGAGTTGTGGGGATTCAATACAACAATATATTTAAAACATCCAGTTCAGAGCCTGGCATATATGGTGCCCTCCATAAAGACTGTTCTCTTCCTTTTCAGTGTTTTTCCTCCATTTTTATAAGGTTACGTAGAATTAATCTTGCATATACTCATGTGTTTGGATTAGGTACCTCGGGCTTCTAAAACAGGGCCTAGTAAACTGTGGGGGACCAGCACCTCTTTCCTTGGTATTTGGGAAAGCTTAAACCTTTTAGTCAGCCTTTACTAATGTATCTCCCTAGTGCCATGTGTTTCCAAGGTAGGTTGTTTATTTCCTTCACTGGGTTTGCACAAAGGAGTCCTGGTGGTGCGTTAGTTAAAAGGTCTTGGCTGCTAACTGAAAGGCAGGCCGTTTGAACCCACCAGCCGCTCCGTGCGAGAAAGATGTGGCAATCTGCTTCCGTAAAGATTACGGCCTCAGAAACCCTATAGGGCAGTTCTACCCTGCCCTATAGGGTAACTATGAGTTAGAATCAACTCAACGGCAATGAGCTTGGTTTTGGTTTGGATTTGCACTATACCCAGAAGGTAAGAGCCCTGTCTGCATTTGTAGAAGTGCTTGTTAGGCTAAGGCCAGTTATATGATTTCTTCAGGTACTGCCGCCTCCTTGAGTGAACCAACTTAGCTCTAAGCAGAGTTATTATGTGTGTCATTTTGGTGCCATTACGATGCCCCAGATGAATATGAGATATCAGCCTCAGATTGTGAAATGCAGACACTGATGGATGACCAAGACTCATTCAATTACAATTAGGAGAAAACAAACTGCCTTTTGAAATGAAGCTTCTAACGCGAAGGGAGGGAGGAAATTCCTGTCCTGCTGTACTGATAGGTTTCCTCTTCTAAATGAGCATAGCAGCAGACAGGTTATATCGAAATGCCTCTGGCAGTAGAGATGACAGTGACATTAGCAGCATTTGCGAAAGAAAACAAATTGGCATCATCAAAGTACAGCGTGAACCTTGTAAATTTATTCCTTTATTATCTCTTTTACAACTTGCATAGCATACACATGTATCTGTAATAGCTGCTGAGTGCAGTAATAGTGCAGCACAGAATAGTCAAGAACTGCATAGAGGTATATAGTTTGGTGCACTAATCACGGCATTAAGTATTGTCCGTTTTAATAGATGGGCGTCGTGACAATCAATAAAGAGAAGAGATAATAGTATGAGTTTTGGAATGACTCAGATCTGGGCTCAAGTTCTGCCTCCATCTCATAGTAGCTATGTGTGTTTTCCAAACCTCAATTTTCTAATTGGAAAATGGCAATAATAATACCTACCATGCAAAATAGTTGCCCTTAGAGGACTCTACTGAACACTGACAGTCCTCTTCTGTCCTAATTAACTTGCTCAGCTGCTAACCAAAAGATTGGAAGTTTGAGTCCACCCAGAGGCACCTCAGAAGAAAGGCCTGGTGATCTACTTCTGAAAAATCAGCCATTCAAAACCCTGTGGAGCTCAGTTCTTCTCTGATACACATAGAGTTGCCATGAGCTGAAGTTTACTTGTTGGCAACAAATGCTGGTCCTGGTAAGTCTTACTCTCTTTATGGATAGCAATAGGATCCTGGACATCTTGCCCTAAGCCCACCAGGGAATCAAGTGTCCCATCTTTGATAAGTTTATATCAACTATCCTTAATTGTAAATATCTATTGATTTTGCCATCTATCCCACTAGGCTATGAGTTTTTTGAGAGAAGAACCCTATAGATATTTTCTAGAGACATAAATCAGTATATGAATACCTTCATTAAGTCAAGAGTTAGGCACCTTCTGCTCCTTATCAAACAGTATCAATCCCCTTAAGTTTAGGTATAAGAGATAAACTGAAATAATTTCTTCTAAATAATTTCTTTAGTGAGACATCAGGGAAAATCAGTTACTAATACAAATTTAGCTGACCTTCATGCTTAATTCACCCTCAGACCTATTATGAAATAGGTCTTCACATAAATCTTGAATATATAAACAACATCAGAATCCTTGGGTAGGGAGCCCCAATATTTTCATAAATAATTACCTTTTTTTCAAAAATAGATGTTTTTCTCATTTTTATATATAAATAAGTATATATCTTCATGTATAAAGTATGTACATAAAGCCAAATGCTATACACTGAGATTAGAAAAACACAATTTTTTTAATTTTAAAGTTTATCTCCACAGTTCCATGAACATAATATGTAGGAAAACAATCCAAATATTATTCATAGACTAGGAATAAACAAGTGACCAGATGGTTGTTGGAAAATTTTACTTGGGTTTGAAGGCAAAGGTTATTGCATACTTTATGGAAAAATTTCAACTTTATAAAGACACTGAAAGATTGTATATGTGTGTGTGCGTGCGTGCGTGCGTGCGTGTGTGTGTGTGTGTATACCAGGGCTTTGAACTAGTTCATTCCGGTAGAGCAGTGGTTCTCAAAATTTATTATACATAAGAATCACCTGGGGGATCTTGTTAAACTGTAGATTCTGATTCAGTATATCTGGAGTGGAAATGCAAATTCTCAGCAGGGGTTCAAACTGAAAGGAACTGGTTCCAAACCCTGGTGTCTATGCACACACTTTTTAACGTTAATCTATGTGTATGCATATAATATATATGCATATAATATGTGTGTAGACGCACACACACTCATATGGTGGGGGCCTGAAATTTGTGACCATTCATCTGAATAATATTTGTGACCATTTATCATCTGCAGGAGATTATTATGGGACTATTCCATTCATGACATCAATCTCTTCCCTAGTTGTCTTAGTCATCTAGTGCTGCTCCAACAGAAATACCACAAGTGGATGGCTTTAACAAAGAGAAGTTTATTTCTTCACAATCCAGTAGGCTATAAGTCCAAACTCAGGGTTTCAGCTCCAGGGGAATGCTTTCTCTGTTGGCTCTGCAGGAAGGTCCATGTCATCAATCTTCCTTTGGTCTGGGAGCGTCTCTGCACAAGAACCTCAGGTCCAAAGGACGCACTCTGCTCCCAGTACTGCTTTCTTGGTGGTATGAGGTTCCAATGTGTCTCTGCTTGCTTCTCTGTTTTATACCTCAAAAGAAATTGCATTAAGACACTATCTAATCTTGTCAACCTCATCAGTATAACTTCATCACAGTGATAGAATTTACAACACATAAGGAAATCACATATAATCTCATCATAGTAATAGAGTTTGCAACACATAAGGAAATCATGTCAGATTACACAATCATACAACACTGGGAATCATGCCCCAGCCAAGTTGACAGATATTTTTGGGGGACACAATTCAATCCATGACACTAGTGAAAACAGTATAGTATATAAATGTAGACATTTGGGAATAGAGATGCTTTCTTTCAATGAAATAACATTACAAATTCTTTCCTAGGTTAGATCACTTTCAAAGGTCTGATCGAAACGTATTCTTAGAAAACCAAGAGAGAATAAGACAACAAAAAAAGACCATAACAAAATTTCAGAATGAAAAATACTACTCAAATTAGTTTTCTCACCAAATATTGCACCCTTTTGTGGTGTTTTGTCCCACATGACTAGTAGTTTGGAAACACTGGTGGTGTAGTGGTTAAGTGCTAGGGCTGCTTAACCAAAAGGTCGGCATGTTCAAATCCACCAGGAGCTCCTTGGAAACTCTATGGGGCAGATCTACCCTGTCCTATAGGGTTGCTATGAGTCGTTATCGACTGGGCAATGGTTTTAGTTTTTTTGACTAGTAGTTTTCCACTCTAGGCCTCTCTACATCTTAGTGAATTCAGAGGCTAAGGAGACAGTTTGCAAAAGTTTTTTTGTCTCTGTGGACTACCCTCTTTGTGGCCCCAGCCAAGCCCCGCTCCTGTTATCAGTATTCCCTACGCTGAGGAAGAATGACGCTGATACCATTTTGCATTCCATTTTCTTCCTCTTAAACTTGTGTTATTCAGATGCACTGAGCCCATACAATGCAATGAGGTAAAAGCTACTCTCATGACCTGTAAAAACGAGTGTCACCTTCTGAGGTATTAGGGAAATGGTTGAGCCCTGGAAGAATTCACTGCTCTTCCTAACTGTGAGGCATATATCACCACAATGCCCCAAAAACAACGATGCTCTCTCCTCCCAAAGAAGAATGAAGCATATGTGGAGCAGTTATATTACTCACAACAAGGTCAGAGAACAAAGCACTTCAAAAACAAATGAGAAAATTGAGGTGTGGAGACAATTATTTTAGAATATATTGTGGAACTATGTTAACCGGTCAAGACAGCATTTGTTTTAAAGGGTGGCATTATAATTATGCATGGGAATTTTTTTAAGGGCACTTTTTGTCACTTCCAGAAAAATGTATTATGATATGTAGTGCTGAAGGGAACGTGTTGACATGTCTGAAAGCTAAAACAAACGTGAAGAATGAAGCTTAAAATAGCCGGCTGTGAAGAAAGCATTAAAAAACACGGGGTGGCACTCAACATTGTACATCTAGAATTCAGAGATGTATTAGGAGAAGGTGATAACATGGCACTCGTAGCAGGCTTTTCCATGAAGGAATTAAGAAGGGCACATCATTTGCTTCTATAGACTAAGGTAATTGGTATCTACACATCTATGTTCCTCTGTTGCCAATAGGGATATACGTGAGAAGATGCAGCTGCACCTGTCTTTGAATAGTGCATTCCTGAAAAGCTCTGTGCAAATCAAATCCCATCATAAAACCAGAAATGATTCATCTCTTCTGATTGATCTTCAATAGGAATGGCTCTTAACATTTAACCTTTCAGATCCTTTGTCTGAGCCACATGGGGTTCAACTTCCTTCTCTACACTAGCAGTTCCTAAATCTTAGCCCTTAATGAGGTTTTCACCAGGTTGTGGTGAAATAATATAAATAAAGAAATGAAGTAAAATCTTCTGGAGATAGATCTTTACAAATTAAATGGCTCTGTTTTGTTCTGAGATTATGTTTTTCCTTTATTTTTTTTGGAGTTGAAAAGATCTTTCTTTATGAAACAGTGTTAACAATAGATCTTCATTTTTAGTGCATTGCTCATAATTTTACAAGTTTGTGAAATCCAAAACTATTTGGATCACATTACACAATCACATAAACCATCTCAATCCAACCTCCCTGAAAATGTTAATGCATTTTTCATCCAACACTTGAATATAGAACTTCCTATATAAAGAAAATACGTCATGCCTCATCTTGTAATACAAAGAATGTCTTCTAACTCTTTTGCTTTTTAATAGTGGATGTTTACATATTCTCCTTCCTTTCAGTAAACTCACCAGAATGGTAACATGGGTACTAATAAAGCCTATATATTTGAAATATAATAATTTCACTATCTAGGACTTCACATTTTACAAAGTTTTTAGTAACAAGCAACAGAATTTAAGTGCTTTCTATCTTAAAGATTATGAAGATTACATGAGATAATGCATGTAAAATACATAGTCAAAGGTAAACAAAAGTTGCATATTATTGCTTCACTGGAGAGTTATTTGGTGGTAGAAAATGTTGATTATATTAGCACAGCCATACAGATTACAAGCAAAAAAAAATAGACAATTTTTGCTTTTGTTTTTAATGGTAGACTTCTAAAAATAAAATGCATGTGTAGCCAGCGTACTGTGATTTGCTGTTCTGAGTCTGCTCTGACAAAGCCTTCAAACTTAGGGTATTGGGTGCTTTTGGTCTCAGCCATGAGTTCCTGGTCACCATCCTCTCCTAACCCTCCACCAAAAGACACATCCCATTCAGCATTCTTTGCCATAATACATATTTGAGCAGAAATGACAGATGACAATCAATCACTGAAATAGATCATTGTGAAAAAATGACAAGTACTGAGGTAGGAAAAGTGTATAGTACAATGAGACTGTGTAACCAGGGACCTGGTGTGGGTCAGTGACTTCCCTGAGGAAGTGACATTTGAACTCAGATTAATAGGACAATTAGAAGTTAATGAAGTATTCCCTGCAAGGGTAACGGTAAGGATCAGGAGTCAGGAAAGAGTAGGGTAAATTAAAGAAATGGAAGGTCAACCTCCCTGTAGCATAGGGAGTTAGAAGGTGGAGAATGGTGTCAGGGTAAAAAAGAGACACAGTGCTCCAGCAATATAATGGGACCACACCCCGACAAAAGATAAATCAACAAAAAACAGTTTTAACTGTATTAACAACCTCTAAAAGGAAAAAAAAAGTTTCCAGAGGGCAGAAAGAAAGAGATAAATGAAAGCTGGAATGGTTAAGGTTTGCTATTGCTGTGGTAGAATTCACCAGGGTTTCAGACCAGATACAGACCGTAGTGGATAGAAGCTAACATTCTAAAGGAAACATATTCCGGGGTCACGTGAGATGGGGGATACAACCAACATCCTTGTAGAAAGTTCAGAGGCTCAAAGTTCTCTCATTATCATAGACTAGATATATATCCACTGAGTCACAGAAATATTCAAAATACTTTCCATTTGATCCCAGCTTGATGCGGGGGGGGGCGAGGGGGAACTTCTCTGAAAAATAAAAACTGCAGGCCTGCTCTTGGTTGAGATTTAAGGTTAAAATTGATACTACCTAAGTAATATGAGAGTGCCAAGCAGAGAAAGGAACAGAAAAACTGTTCCAGGATTACGGGAAATTCTGGGACTTCCAACAGAAGACTAGTCTGTTATGCCTTTTGAGAAAATATTAATAATCTAGGGTACATGAAACTCCCCAAAAGTAAAAATTCAACTGAAGATGAGTTCCCGATTAAAAATGACACCTAATACTGTAAAATAAACCAAAATATGGGAGAGTCAGAAGAGACAGTTTTACCATGAAGTTAAAGCTGCTTAAGTTTCAGGGCACCTCACTTGCATAAGCCTTTTCAAAGGTCCTGGCAGGGATCTTGGTAAAGTGTTCACATGGCCATTATATTTTTGAAAATTTTTTTAAAAGTAAGATATTTTAAATGTAATTTGGTAGTACTGTCGAGTCTTTTACTCCAATTTATCCTCCATTACAGTTCTCCTTGTGTTGAGTGGTGGTAGATTGACCTTGGGAATTTTTTTGGAACCAAGTAATTGAGGTTTAAGGTTACTGAGCTATAGTTATGTGGGTGCCAGTCACTTTCTCATGTAGATAAGTTATTGCTGGTTGACACAATAGAGAAATGGCTTCCAGTATACTCCTATGGCCCCCTAAGCCAGCTCACGTGACGTATGACTTTAAGGTGCAGGGCCAAAGCTTGTATTGTAGAGCTTGTCTTTCTCTGCAATCAGGCACTCCAGATATGTGGGTAGTAGAGGAGAAACAGAGAGAAAGAAGGAGAGCGGCAGAATGTTAACAATTGGTAAAACTAAGAGGAGGGCATAAATAGGTTCATCATATTGTTCATGCTATATTTTGTTAGGAAATCAAAATAAGGTAAATATAAAGTTGGGAAATATGAAATAAAAAAATAAAGATTATAATGTGTTGTCATTTCTTTTCTCATTTTTAAGAAATACTCACTTTGATATCTAATTCTGTGTTAGTAATTTTGTATGTTTTCCTTTAAAGAGGGACCTAAAAATTTTATGAATAAGTCAGGCCCCACAAAACCGGAATCATCCACTAGCCAGCATACATACAAAATAAGAATCAAAATTCAAATAAGTAAAAATAGTCTCCTTCCCCCTCCAAGAAAAGCAGAATAATTTGAAAGACTATTGAAAAGGGCATGTTTAACATGATTAAAGATTTTTAAAAGAAAATAAAATCATAGTGATTAGAAGTACTGTATAAAAACCCAAAGATATTGGTAACCAATGTCACAAAACAATATTGTACTAACTGTTTTATGAGGAGATACTTTGTTCTGTAAACCTTCATCTAAAGTACAATAATAAATTTTTAAAAAAAGAAAAAAATATATAATCTGGGATCAGATTAGACTCCACCATTTAATAACTGTGTGAGCTTAGGAAAGTTTAGGAACCACTGGAAGGCTCAGTTTCCTCATTTGCAGGACTATGGAAACAGTCATTCCTCTATTTTGGGCAGTAGTGACAATTAGGAGGCATTGTTCATAACTCAGTAATTCTAGGGGTTGATGTATGATAAGTATTCAGCTAGTAGCTTGGGTTACTACCTCTACTACTACAATTTTGTTGTGATTATTATCATCCTTACCACTTGTGGTAGATTGCATTGTTTGCCCTAAATCTTCACCCTTCCCTGCCAAAGCACCACTTGATTTTGGGCTTAAACATGTGACTTGCTCTGACCTGTTGTCTGTGGGAAGAAGGGCCAGTTTTCCAGTTCTGAGTCTAGGAATCAGCCTGTGTGTGTCGCCTTTCTCTCTTGTGTCTCTGCTTCTGACATACAAAGGGTCCCCAGGTTGCTGCTGCTCATCAGCCTCGGCCCAGCATGAACACATATGGAGAGGAGTCCACTGAGCCAGTCCACAGAGCTGTGGTGAGAAGCAGAATCTCATCAGCCAAGGCAACTGGAACAGAACCACCTGGCCATGTCAGCCTAGATCAGCAAACCTCAGAGAACCTGCAGACAGACATATGAGCAGTAATAGATGCTTGTTGTATTACAAAGATGAGGATGTTTGGTTTGCAACCCAATCATTAACTGATAAAAAAAGAAAAAAAATCCAAAGATATTTTGTATAAGAATCAACTACAACTTCTGAAAATTAAAGTAAACAAATAAATAAAGTCACAGAAATTAAAAAGTCAATGGACAGAATAAACAGACACCTGTGAATATAGAATTAATGAACTGGAGACTATACATCTGAATAAATCACCCAGTATGCATCACAGAGAAATGAAAATATAAAAGATATGAAGAAAATATCAAGATATAAAGATAATCCAATGAAAACATTGCAGTATATATATTAAGTAAAGTTCTCGAAGAGGAGAATAAAGAAAATGGAGAGAAAAGCCATTCAAAGAAACAATGGCTAAGGATTTTCCAGCACTGGAAATAATAGGAACATGTGGATTGAAGAACTACACTGAACTTGAGGAAGAGTAACAACAAATACAAACTCAGATACATCGTGCTAAAACAGCAGAAGGTCCTGGATAAAGAGACTATATTAAAAAATTATACTGAGTAAAAACAGTTTATTTACAAAAGAATAAGAATCTGAATGTCAGCAGACTTCTCATCACCAGTAATAAATTCCATAAGACAACTTCAGTAAAATAACTATCTCCATAGAATTCTATAGAACAATCATTTAAATGTGAATGTGAAATAAAGACATCGGCAAGAAAACAAGGACTAAGATTTTCTATCCTTCACAGACCCTCACCAAAAGTACTACTGAAGAAGAAATAAGTGCATGCAGGAAGTAATGGCAAGCAAAAAACCCTGTATACATATTGATAAATCTAAATGAACACTTCATAAATTAGTAATCATAATTAACAATTTGAGAAAGGAATAAAGAAAGGTAGAAATGAATTACCTAATAACAATGACATGAAACATAGGAAAAACTCCTTTTACTGGTTAGAAAGATAGAGATGTTGATTCATTTAGTTTTCATTAAACAAAAAACAAAATAAAACAAATCTATTGCCCACGACTTGATTGTGACTCATAGCGACCCTCTAGGACAGAGAGAGTAGAACTGCCCCATAAGGTTTCCAAGGAGCAGCTGGTGAGTTCCACCTGCCAACCTTTTAGCTAGCAACCTGAGCATAGAAATGGTAAACTTTAAAGGTATTTATTAAATAATAAGTGTAAAGCTTTCAAAGCAAATGGAAGAAAAATAGAGGAAGTGATTAAGGGAATTTGATTTTTTCTACTAGGAAGGAAGAGATGAGGAAAAACAAAAGAAAAAATAAAAAAATTAAAAATATGCAATACAAAATTAAGATGCTACTAATAATTCCAAATATGTCAGAAATCACAATAATAGAAATACTGTATTTACCTTTTTAGAAAATGGAGACTATATGATTAGATGTAGGAGTTGCTGGGTGGAGCAAACAGTTAATATGTTAGACTGCTAACCAAAAGAGTAGAGGTTTGAGTCTACCCAGCAGTGCCTTGGAAGAAAGTTCTGGTGATCTACTTAAAAAAGCAACCATTGAAAACACTATGGCACACAGTTCTACTCTGACATACATGGGGTCACCATGAGTTGGAATTAACTCAAAGACAATTTTATTTATTTATTTGTTTGTTTATTTATTTATTTTATGATTAGATGAACAAAACCCCACAAGCTAGCTAGATAAAATTTATAAGAACCACACCTAAAATGTAAGGACACAGATATATTGACAATAAAAAGATGGACAAATGAATGAATCAAACAATAATGAAAAGAAAGGTAGTATAGTAGCATATTAAACTAAATAAGCATTATTAAGAATCATTATTAAATAAAGAAGATAATTGTCTAGTGATTTAATGGTGAAATGACAGGAAATGATAAAAAATTTGACACTGTTTGCAACTAAACATCTAAAATAAAAATAAATGAAACAGAGGAAGGGCCAAGATGCCGGAGTAGTCAGATGCTTCCTGTGGTCTCTCTTACAACGAAGACTCAAAAAAAACAAATGAATTCATTATATGTGACAATCTAGGAGCTCTGAACATCAAAGGCAAAGTTGCGAAATTGGACTGGGTGGCAGGGGGAGAGAGAGATGGTTCAGAAGCAGTGAGGAGTTGCCAGAACTGAGCCAGCACGAGCTGGTGCCCTTCAGGCCAGATTGGCTAGCGTGCACAGTGAGGCAAGCAGTGGCACTCATGAGGTGTTTTCCACATTGGGAGAGACCTAGTGGCAGAGAGTCTACCTGGGCATACAGAACCAGTGAAAAGGAGTGCTCAGTAGGCAAAAGATAAGTACTTCCATCTGGCCTACTGTGTGGATCAAAAAACACACCCTTTGGGAAAAACCTCTCTCCCATTTACTCCCTGCTCCCTGCTCTGCACCAGAACCTTGGCCGGCATCAGTGCTTGCCAAGTCCCTGGGGCCGGGAATAGGACCTGTCATGAACGCTGAGCCATTCTCCCAGCCTTGGAGAGGGAACAAATTAACGAACAGGGAAAAAATAATCTGCTGGCTCCCCTAAGCCAGGAACTCAAGTTATACAGAGCTCCTTTGCCTAGGCACAAGCATAAGGGGCCCAGGACTTTGAATACCTTTCACCCCTGCATAGACCTTTGTGGGCTCATTTCAACAGCATAGGCTCTCATTACCATGGTACAACAGAGAATATACCTGAAAGCTAACTTCAACTGTTTCAGCTATATGGTGAAGTGGCAGGTTCATGACATTTGACACTTCCTGCCCATTAAGTAGGGTGTTCACCTACCCACATCAGGGGCCTGAGGACTGGTGGCTCCACCCATGCTGTCTAGCTACCCACAACAGTGGTCCAAGAATAAGTAGTGCCCCCCAGTCCTTACAGACAACAGCATTGGCTGCCCATAGTCCAGCTGCAAAACCCACCCACCTATACACTCTAGGGAACAGGGACACACTTTCCTCCCATACACTCAGGGACAGCTGTCAGCCCCAACCTTGCTCAGTGCGTGACCCTCTACTGCAAACAGATACCTGTGCCTACACCAATCACCCCTACCCATGTAAGACTGTAGGCGACAGCCTGTACCACACACTTGGTAACTGACTACCTGGACACCTGAGCTGAATTCACACAAGAAAAGCAAACAGACTCCTGGGCTCATATACCTAAAAACAGATCTAACTACCTAGTGACAGGATGTTAGAGCTTCAAAGGAGCCAATAATCAAACTAGTTCACATGAGCAGCCTATTTGGACATATCAAAACAAAACAAGAAGCTAGGACACAGTAAGCAAACATAAAATAAATAAATATAATAACTTATTGATGGCTTGGAGACAGCAGTCAATATCAAATTACATAAAGAGGCAGACCATGATGGTTTCAGCAAGCTCCCAAAACAAAGAATCAAGACGTTTTCCAGAGGAAGAGAATTTCTTGGAATTACCAGAGGTAGAATACAAAAGATTATTATAGAGAACTCTTCAAGATATTAGAAAGGAGATGAGGCAAAACACAGATCATGCTAAGCAACACACAGACAAAGCAATAGAGGATCTTAAGAAGGTTATTCAAGAGTATAATGACCAATTTAATAGGCAGCAAGAATCCATAGAGAAACAGAAATCAGAAATCCAGAAGATTAACACTAATATTTCAGAGTTAGACAACTCAATAGAAAGTCATAGGAGCAGAACTGAGGCAATAGAAGTCAGAATTAATGAGACTGAAGATAAAGGACTTGACACCAACTTATTGAGTAAAGTCAGATAAAAGAATTTTAAAAAGGAAGAAACTCTAAGAATTATGTGGGATTCTATCAAAAGGAATAACCTACAGGTGATTGGAGTAGCTGAACAGGGGGGATAACAGAAAATACAGAGAGAATTGTTGAAGATTTGTTGGCAGAAAACTTCCCTGATACTGTGAAAGATGAGAAGATATCTATCCAAGATGCTCAATGAAGCTCACACAAAGTAGATCCCAAAAGAAAGTTACCAAGACATATTATAAACAAACTTGCCAGAACCAAAGATAAAGAGAGAATTTTAAGAGTGGCTAGGGATAAACCAAAAGTCGTCTACAAAGGAGAGTCAATAAGAATAAGCTTGGACTACTCAGTAGAAACCATGCAGGCAAGAAGGAGATGGGATGACATATGTAAAGGACATTTGAAGGAAAAAAAATTGCAAGCCAAGAATTATATATCCAGCAAAACTGTTTCTCAAATATGATGGAAAAATTAGGGTCAATACACCAGGAGGACATAACTATGATAAATATTTACACACCCAGTGACAGGGCTCCAAAATACATAAAATGAACTTTAACGGCATTGAAAAGAGAGATAGACAGCTCCACAATAATAGTAGGATACCTCAACACACCACTTTCGGTGAAGGACAGAATATCCAGAAAGAAGCTCAATAAAGACATGGAAGATCTAAATGCTATAATCAAACAACTTGATCTCATGGACATATACTGAACAGCAACAGCAGCCAAATATACTTTCTTTTCCAATGCACAAGGAACATTCTCCAAAATAGACCACATATTAGGCCATAAAGCAAACCTTAACAGAATCCAAACCACTGAAATATTACAAAGCATCTTTTCTGACTATAAAGCCATAAAAGTAGAAATCAATAACAGAAAAAGCAAGGAAAAAAAATCAAACACATGGAAACTGAACAACACTTTGCTTAAAAACTACTGGGTTATAAAAGAAATGAAGGATGGAATAAAGAAATTCATAGAATCAGGAGGCGTGGTCAACATGGCAGAGTAGCTAGATGCTTCCTATATCCCTCTGACAACAAAGACCTGGAAAAACAAGTGATTTGATTTTATGTGAATATCTGGCAGCCCTGAACAAGGCAAGGTTAAGAAATCTGTCTGAGTGATACGGGAGAGGAGGACTGTTTGGAAGAGGAGAGGAGAGCTAGAGCCGTAGCGGCGAAAATGCAACGCCACAGCCATGCCGTCTGCAGTGAAGCAGGCAAACAGCTGTGCTGTGTACATGCTCGGGAAGCAGTTTCCACATCAAGAGAGACTGAGCAGCAGAGATTCTGCTTGGACACTCCGAACCAGTGAAGAGTAGCTCCCAAGAGGCTAGGATAAGTACATGTGTGCACCCTTTCCTGGGGATTTAAAAAAAAAAAAAAAAGCCCATTTGGGAAAAACATCTCTCTCTTTTACCTCTTCCCTCTGCGCTCTGCACCTGGAGTCCGCTGGGACAGAAGTAGATCCCAAAAGGTGCCCTGACCCATTCTCCTGGCCTTGGAGAGGGAACAAACAAGCTACTGGCTTCCCTAGGCCAGGAACACAGGGTCGGCACAGCTCCATTGCTGGCCACAGGTATCAGGGGTCCACAGACTCTGAGTGCCTTACGCCCCTGTATAGACTTGTGGGGACCCATCTCAACAGCGTTAGTCCTCACTGCCACAGTGCAACAGGGAAAACATCTGAAGTTTAACTTCAGCTGCTTCAGCTGTGGACTGGAAGACTTGTGACCCCTGAAACAGCCCTGTCCCTTAAGTAGGCACTTTTATCAATCTGCAGCAGGAGCTTGAGGACTGGTGGTAGCACCTAAAGTGCCTCGTCACCTGCTACAGGAGTTCAAGAAAAAGTGGTGTCCTCGAGTCTTTACAGCCAACAGAGTGGGGTGCTTGCAGTCCAGCTGCAAAACTCACCTACCTACACACCCTATAGAATAGGGACATGCTTTCCTTTCAGACTCTCAGGGGCAGCCGTCAGACCGCCTGGCTCAGCGCGTGATCCCTTACCACAG
Organism: Trichechus manatus latirostris; assembly: GCF_000243295.1. Taxonomy (NCBI): domain Eukaryota; kingdom Metazoa; phylum Chordata; class Mammalia; order Sirenia; family Trichechidae; genus Trichechus; species Trichechus manatus. Next base: position 33,301,810 of record NW_004443939.1, on the reverse strand, counting down.
AAAAAGTCCAGTGCCTGCACCAATCACCCATGCCTCTCTAGGACTGGGGGTGAGAGCCTGCATCACACACTTGGTGACTGACTGCCTGAACACCTGAGATGAACCCATACAGGAAAATTTAACGGACACCTGTGTGCACATACGTAGTTACAGAACTAACTACCTGGTGACAGGACGTTAGAGATCCAAAGGTGTCAAAAATCAAACTAGTGCACACAAGCAGCCTATTTGGGCATATCAAAACAAAACAAAATAAGAAGCTAGGTCTCACTAAGCAAATACAAAATAAAATTATAATAAATTATTGATGGCTCGGAGACAACAGTCAATACCAAGTCACATAAAAAGGCAGTCCATGATGGCTTCAGCAAGCTTCCAAAATAAAGAATCAATAAATTCTCTGGAAGAAGAGAACTTCTCGGAATTACCAGAGGCAGAAAACAAAAGATTAATATATAGAACTCTTCTAGAAATAAGAGAGGAAATTCAACAGAATACAGAAACACCCAGGGAACATACAGACGCAATAGTAGCGGAACATAAAAAAGTTATTCAAGAACATAATGTCAAATTTAATAGGCTGCAAGAATCCATAGAAAGACAGCAATAAGAAATCCAGAAGATTAACAATAAAATTTCAGAAT
>NW_004443939.1:33273269-33294290 GCF_000243295.1 Trichechus manatus latirostris | reverse complement strand
ATGGATAGGTAGACTCAACATTGTGAAAATGTCAATTCTACCCAAAGAAATCTACAGATACAATGCAATCCCGTTCCAAATTCCAATGGCATTTTTTAGTGAGATGGAGAAACAAATCACCAACCTCATATGGAAAGGGAAGAGGCCCTGGATAAGTAAAGCATTACTCAAGAAGAAGAACAAAGTGGGAGGCCTCACACTACCTGTTTTTAGAACCTATTATACCACCACGGTAGTCAAAATAGCCTGGTACTTGTACAACAACAGATATTTAGCCCAATGGAACAGAATTGAGCAACCAGACATAAATTCATCCACCTATGAGCAGCTGATATTTAACAAAGGCTCAAAGTTCATTAAATGGGGAAAAGACAGTCTCTTTAACAAATGGTGCTGCCATAACTGGATATCCATCTGCAAAAAACTGAAACAAGACCTGTACCTCACACTATGCGCAAAAACTAACTCAAAATGGATCAAAGACCTAAATATAAAATTGAAAACGATAAAAATCATGGAAGAAATAATAGGGACAATGCTAGGAGCCCTAATACATGGCATAAACAGAATATGAACCATAAGTAACAATGCATAAACACCAGAAGAGAAACTAGATAACGGGGAGCTCCTAAAAATCAAACACTTCTGCTCATCAAAAAACTTCACCAAAAGAGTCAAAAGACAACCTAGAGACTGGGAAAAAAATTTTGACTATGACAAATCCCATCAGGGTCTAATCTCTAAAATCTACAAGATACTGCAAAACCTCAACAACAAAAAGACAAATAATCCAGTTAAAAAATTGAGAAATGATAATAACAGGCACTTTGCCAAAGAAAACATTCAGGCAGCTAACAGACACATGAGGAAATGCTCAGGGTCATTTGCCATTGGAGAAATGCAAACCAGAACTATAATGACATATACCATCTCACCCCAACAAGGCGAGCATTAATCCAAAAAACACAAAATAATAAATGTTGGAGAGGTTGTGGAGAGACTGGAACACTTATGCACTGTTGGTAGGAATGTAAAATGGTATAGCCACTTAGGAAATCGATTTGGCGCTTCCTTAAAAAGCTAGAAATAGAAGCACCGTATGATTCAGCAATCACACTCCTTGGAATATATCCTAGAGAAATAAGAGCCGTCACACAAATAGACATTTGCACACCCATGTTCATTGCGGCACTACTCACCATAGCAAAAAGATGGAAACAACCTAGGTGCCCATCAACGGACAAATGGGTAAACAAATTTTGGTATATTCACACAATGGAATACTACACAAAGAAAAAGAACAACTATAAATGCATGAAACATAACATGGAGGAATCTGGAAGGCATTATGCTAAGTGAATTTAGCCAGTGGCAAAAGGACAAATATTGTATAAGACCACTATTATAAGAACTCAAGAAAAGGTTTAAACACAGAAGAAAACATTCTTTGATGGTTATGAGGGTGGGGAGGGAGGGTGAGGGTTATTTACTAACTAGATAGTAGATAAGAATTATCTTAGGTGAAGGGAAGGACAGCACTCACTACAGGGTTAGTCAGCACAACTGGACTAAACCAAAGCTAAGAAGTTTCCTGAATACAGTCAAACACTTTGAGAGGTAGAGTTGCAGGGGTAGGGGTCTGGCGACCATGCTTTCAGGAGACAGCTAGGTCATTTGGCATAACAATGCTTAGTAAGAAAATGTTCTGCATCCTACTTTGGTGAGTGGCGTGTGGGGTCTTAAAAGCTAGCAAGAGGCCATCTAAGATGCATCAATTGGTCCCAAGGCACCTGGAGCAAAGGAGAATGAAGAACACCAAAGCCATAAGGAAAATACTAGCCCAAGAGATAGACAGGGCCACATAAACCAGAGACTTCATCAGCTTGATACCAGAAGAGCTAGATCATGCCCGGCTACCACCAATGACTGCCCTGACAGTGAACACAACAGAGAGTCCCTGACAGAGCAGGAGAAAAGTGGGGTGCAGAGCTCAAATTCTAGTAAAAAGACCAGACTTAATGGTTTGACTGAGACTGGAGGGACTACAGAAGACATGGCCCCCAGACTCTCTGTTACCCCAAAACTAAAACTATTCCCGAGGCCAGCTCTTCAGACAAAGATTAGACTGGACTATGGGACATAAAATGGTACTCAGGAAGAGTGTGCTTCTTAGCTCAGGTAGATACATGAGACTAAATGGGCAGCTCCTGTCCAGAGGCGAGAGGAGAAGGCAGAGAGGGTCAGGAGCTGGTTGAATGGACATGGGAAATCTGGGGTGGAAAGGAAGAGTGTGCTGTCACAGTATAGGGAGAGCAACTAGTGTCACATAACAATGTATTTATCAATTTTTGTATGAGAGACTAACTTGAATTGTAAACTTTCACTTAAAGCAGCACAATAAAAAAAAAGAAACAAAATTTGACAGAATTACACAGGAAAATTTAAAAATTCATAACAATAATAGGTAATTTTTAGCAGTCTTTTCAATAATTGATACATCAGTTAAGCAAAATATTATTAAAACAGTTATTATTAAAGACAGTAATGAAACAATCAACATATTAGATCCCTGCCCCTCCAATTTAGGTAATATAGATATATTTTCAAAAGACCATTTACAAACATGGATAATTTTTATAAATGTTCATTTGAAAATTTTGTACATATTTACATGTAAAATAATATATTGAATTTACAATTTTGTAAGTAATTGATGGCCAAATCAAGAGAAAAAGCTGGGAAAGGAAAAAGGCAATTGCAAAAGAGACAACGTGTGTGGTCAATAAACGTGAAAATTGGTCATTCATCAGGAAAACGCAAATTTAAATGAGATAGCATTTCATATAGGTCATGCTGACCAAAAAAACTGAATATACCAATTGTTGGAAACCAAGTGGAGAATTAGAAAATTTCATATAAGGAAGGAGGGAAAACTGGAACAACACTTTTGGATACTCTGTGGCCGAGTAATTGTATTTCTACTTATCTACTCTAGAAAAGAGGCTTTCAAACTGTTTTGACAGAAAGTCACAGTAAAAAATACATTTCATATTGCAAGCCAGAACGCACACCTGCATACTCATACACCTAACTGAAGTAAAACATTACAGTACATCCTATTTGATAGACTGTGTTCTATTCTATTTTATTCTGTCCTGTTTCATTCTGCTCTGTTCTATTCCATTCCATTCCAATTCATTCCACTCTGGTCACAAACAACTCAATTGATTTTATGACACTAATTGGTTGTATCCCTTAATTTGAAAACCACCAGGTTAGAAAAATTCTTACACATGCTCAGATTTGTCCAGAGGTGTTTATTGAAGCATTGTCTTTAATAATGAAATGTTGCAATCAATCTAAGTGTCAGTAAGTCAAGGAATGGAACAATGATACATTCATACAGTGGAATTCTCTAGAGCAGTTAAACTAACTGCCCAGGTTTACCTGGTACAATCACTGTTTACTCCTGTTATCTCGGCATCCCATCTGGTTAGTGCCCCATCCACGCTCAAATGTGTCAGGATCTGCTTCAAGAGCATTCTATCTATACAGTCACACTGGGTCCCACTCTCAGAAAAGGCCCACCCTCAGGGTTTAGTGCTCTGTGTTCACCATATTGAAATTTTTAATGATTTTACCTTGGAACTAATGTTTTGGAAGTGAAGTCTGATGAGGCAATGGAGTATATGGAGGAGGAGAAGGGCTTGGAGTCTCAGCTCCTACCTAATCCCACCTCCTGCTTCCTCCTCATCTTCCCAGACTGGTTCTTGGCTGCCTGTTGCTCCAACCCCTAGTGCCCGCACAGGCTCCACTCAACCTCCCCCTCTGCTGTGGCCCGTTAACTGCTGCCACCATCTTGCCCTCCTCCTCATGAAGGGACCTCCCCGTCATGTGGCAGACACAGGGAAAGTTGAGGACAGGGGAATGCCCTGTGGCATCCTGAGGTAGGACACGGCTCAGTGTGACTCAACTACAATCCAGATACAGTCCCATAGGCGAAATCCCTTGAGGGCTGCCTGTCTGCTGTGGGTTGGAGAGTTAAGCTTGTGAGAAGAGCAGATGCCTGAGAAGGGGAATATCCCCCTGTCCAAGAAGTGCAACATTCAGCAGCAAATAAAATACACCATGGCAGGTCAAGAGAGAGTGTGGAAGAAAGACAAAGTTTTATATTTTATTATCTTTAACAGTGCTTTTCTTTTTCTGATTTTTGAGCAATTGACTATATATTTTCATTTTGCACTGGACTCTGCAAATTTTGTAATTGGCCCTGACTGAAATGTATGATCAATCTACAGGTAGAGAAAGAGAGAGATGAAGACAGAGACAGAGATGTCATCAAGCAGATTCCGACTTATGGTGACCTTATTATGTACAATAGAACAAAATATTGCCTGTTCCTGCATTATCCTCACAATTACCAGCATGTTCCAGTCCATCCTTGCAGCTATTGTGCCGGTCCATCTCACTAAGGGTTTCTCTTGCCCACTCTGAGCAAACATGATGTCTGTCCTCTGCCAATGATAGATCCTTCCTGATGACATGTCCAAAGCAAGTGGATTGGACAATGTTCTGTTGTGATCCATAAGGTTTTCTTTGACTGATTTTCAGAAGTAGGTCAACAGGCCTTTCTGCCTAGTCTGTCTTAATCTAGAAGCTTGACTGAAACTTGTCCACCATGGGTGACCCTGCTGGTATTCGAAATACTGGTGGCATAGCTTCCAGCATCACAGCAACACACAAGCCACCACAGTACAACAAAATGACAGACAGGTGGTGGTGAAAGCAATCTACTAATAAGTCACTCTGAAGATTTTATAATTTTTTTAGAGATCAATGGGAAGCCATCAACTTGTTTTCATCAGGAAAATGACATGATCAGATTCACATTCCAGAAAGATCATGTGTTAGCCTCTGTTTCTGTTGTGAATTCTAATATCCATCACCCTCACTGATTGCAGTGTGGTGCTACAACCCCTCCATGAGCCCTGGTCGTCAATGACTATAAACATATTATAATGTCTAGTTATAGGAGTTTAACTCCTATATAAACTTGAATTACTAGAATTCAGAAAAGGAAAGAAAAAGAACCATCTTCTGCCACTTGTCTTGTCTTCTTCCTAGTCTGCGTCCACTGCCTTTTCAGGTGGATCTCTTCACCTCTGATTGCTACCAATGGACTCTCCTCTCTCTGGGGGCACGATCCTTGGCAACACTGCACCTAGAGCGCGTAGTGTACATGCAGGTGACTACCTTTGCTGATTAGTTTTGTCAATTCCCCCCATCCCTTTTACAAATTTCGTTGGGTCACCTTGAGGGTACTTTCGTTTTAATTTAAATATATTTTTTAACTTTCTTGTATTCTCTGACAGCTGCTATCATTCAGTTTGCTCTGAGGTATTCTGTAAGTTTCTTCTTCTTTTTTTCACCCTAAGATATATTGAACCCCAAAACAAAATTGTAAAATAGTCCTGAAAGGTGGCCTCCAGAGGTTATTATATCCCTTCCCCCTTCGGAAGAACTTTGAGAAAACAACATCTGAAGAATGAAGGCTTATTCAGATTTCTGGGGAAGGAGAATTCATAATCTCCCTCCATACCCACTTCAGGGTTAAAGATCCCTGTCAGGGATTTTTTCCTTATATCTAAACTAAATCTAGCTTAATGTTCCTTTTAGGGCAGTCAAAGTATACTGTGTTCATTTAATAGTCGAACTAAGGCTTTCTTTTTTGCTCTGGCATGCCCCAAGGTGTTCTAGGATGGTGTTTGGATATGTCAGAGAGAAAATAGGTTTTATGTTATTTGGTCTGAATTTCTATTAGCTGCCTGTATGTGTGGACAAACAGGCAGTAGTGCCCATCTTTAAATAACGAGCTTGGTGTTACCTGGGGACTTACCAATGAGTGTTACCTTCAAGATGAGAAAAAATAGCTGATAACATCATTACTGAGTGTTACAAAACACCCACGTGGGTAGTATGGGTAGCTTCAACCTGGATAAATCATGCCTGTATAATCTATTTGGAATTTTTGAAAGAGTTAACAAAGTAGAGAGGTGTAGAGAACTAGTGGACATTAAATATTTAGACATTCAAAAGGTTTTTGATCAAGCCTCTAACCAGAAGTCACTTAAGATCCATTTTAGCTTTATTGCGGACCCAAGAGGTAAGAGGTAAAACTTTGTCTTGTAAAACCTTGAGGTTAAAAAATTGGATAACAAAGGAAATGAAAGGTAAGAATAAATGACGTTCTTAGCCTGAAAGGAGGTTAATAGAAAGGTGCACCAGGGAATGGTATCAGAACCACATTTCTTGTATATGTTAACATGGATCAATCTGGAAAGTCTTCAGAATAATGAGGCTGCAAAATGTGTTAGTAACAGGGAATTATTTAGGCAGTTAGGAGTGGGCAACACTTTGAGAAACCCAGAAGGAACCACAAAAAAATTAGATAGTTGAATAATCTGATGTCAAATAAAATCAAGCCAAGACAAAAAAAGGGTATCTCACATTATCAGGAATAATTTAAGCTACTCGTGCACACTGATATTTATAAGTTTTCAGGAGAAAGGTCTAATAGTCATTATGGACATCTCAGTAAAGGTATCTTGTTCACAGCAATAAGGCTGAGGAAAGGTCTACAAAATGTAAGTGAAATGATTAGATGCATGTGAGAAGAGATATAAAGGGGCAAGATTCTTTTATCTGGAAAGGAGAGAAAGTAAGAGGAAATGTGTTAGAAGAGAGTAAAAACTGAAATGTTAAAAAAAATTAAATTAAAAAAAAAAGCCAGTTGGCTACTCCTATTGACCCCTTCCTGTAATACTAGGCAGTCAATGAAATTAAATAACATGAAGTTTAAAAGACAATGAGGGAAAATGTGTGTGTCATTCATAGTTAACATTAAGAGCTTCCTGCCTGGAATATCATTGAGTTGGATACCAACTACTGAGCAAGGTATCAGATGGGTTACATATTCACAGGGGTGGGCTGAAATTAAACTTTCTCCATGAGATCCTATTAGAGACAGTGTGTGAATGCATATTTTAAAGCAGTTTCCACAACCTCTCTTGTATTTGAATTAATTTATGTGTCTGTCTCCCTCATTAACTTATGGATTCCTAGAAAGCAGGGATTTCTGACTCAGGAAGTTTTGCATCCTTTCCCCTGTTTCCTCTTTAGTGTCTAGTAAAATGCTTTACTCCTAGAGGGTACTCAGTAAGTGCCTGCAGAATCAGAGCCTGTGTGGCATGAGAGTGGGGAAGGTTGAGCAACAGACAGGCTGATTTTCTTCCTCAAGTCTATCTGCTCCCACCAACCCCAGAAAATGTCTACTTAATCCATGCTGCAGCTATCACGCAGCAAAGAAAGGTGAAAAGATAAAATCAGAGAAAGGAAAGGAGAGAAGCAGAGTTGGAAGCCTTTGATCATTATTGAAAATCTGTTGTGTGCCCGACACTTTGCTATGCATCTTGACATATCTTCTAATCAGCAGCTTAAAAACCGCTTACAGTAGGGACAAGTCACCACCTCTTTGGCAAAGGAAATTATGTTAGTTTCCTAGGGCTATTGTAACAAAGTACCACAAACTGGGTGGCTTAAAACAACAGAAATTTATTGTCTCACAATTCTGGAGGATAGGAGTTCAAATTCAGGGTGTCGGCAGGGCCATGCTCTCTCTGGAAGCTCTAGGGGAAGATTCTTCCTTATCTCTTCCTGCTTCTGGTAGCCACAGGTGTTCCTTAGCTTGGAGCATAACTCCAATCTGTGCTTCCGTCTTCACGTGGCTGTTTTCCCTCGGTGTCTCCCTTCTCCTCTTTTTATAAGGACATCAGTCATATGTGTCATATGTGCTCCCTACTCCAATATGGCCTTATGTTTACTAATTACACCTGCAAAGACCCTATTTCCAAATAATATCACATTCACAGGTATTGGGAGTCAGGATAAAAACATACCTTTTTTGGTGACAAAATTCAACCCATACACAAATTGTATTCTTAAACTCCCTTCCTACTTAGCCCCTGCCTACTCCTTGGAATATCCCAGAGCTCAAGGAATTGACCTTAGTACTTTTCTTAGAAATTATCTACCTTAAAAATCTCATTATTGTCATCTTAGTTAGAACTTACTTTCAAGAACTCAGTTTATACTAAGTCATGGAGATACAGGATCAGCTTTCATCGTGAACTTTTACCATGACATGAGTGTATGTATGTATACATATATATATATATAATTTATTAAGCATCTATGAAACTACGCGTGAAAGAAACAAGAGTGAACAGAGCACTGTTTATAATCTCAAGGACTTTAGAGTAAAAGGGGAAAATCAGAGAAGTAAACAATTAATTAGAATACAGATGAACAAGCCAATATTCAGAGAGGCACAAGGTGTTATAGGAAACCAGAAGAATAGCAGGTAACCCAGATCTATGCTCAAGGATGGCTTCCCGGGGTGGGGAGGGGGGAGGTGTATTTAAACTGAAAGATAAAAGACTGATAGATGTGAGAAGGAGACTGAGGTGTTGGGATCAGACCCCAAGGCAAGCATGAAACTGCCACATATGGAGAAGTGAAAGCTGTTCAGTGTGACTGGAGAGTCTGCGCTTTGATATTGAATTAGGATAAGCACTCAATCCAACATGAACAACTTCTTAGTGCTTGTAAAATTTCAGTCAAGGCAGTGCAGAGATGGAATGGGAAACTCAAAGCAGGTGACAAAAGGCAAAACTGAGGGCAGAGGTGCAAGCACATTGCATTCATTAGGGTCTACCAAGAAGCAGACACCAAGACAGTTAGGGCTGCAAGAGATTTATTGGTGGAGGGAGCAGGAGAATGTGGAGAAACATTCTGACCTGATGCAGGTCTGATACCTGCAGGAAGAAAGAAGGAAAGAAGGAATATCGGGTAGGATGAGTCTTGGACTGCAGTGTCCTCCCAAGAAAGGTCCAGCCAGGCCAAATTTGCCTGTTGGTGTGGTCCCACATCTTGCTGGAATGGGCCTACCTTGGCACAGCTGTCGCAGTCATTGGTTGGAGCAGCTTATAGGAAGTGAGGCCTTGGCATGACTACAGTGGTGGAGGCAGCACAGCGGTAGCTGGGCCTTTAGTCAGTTATGTTCCCTACAGAAGTTCTGAGCGGTGCCTATTCATGGCCACCACACATACTGAAGCCCATAATCAAGGCAGGATCAGAAGAGATGCCCAGAGGAACTATACACAATTGCTATAGGTTTGAACCGAAGCAATGGGCAGGCGAATGGGAAACAGGAAAATACACATATAAGACAAGAACCAAGCAGGCAGACAAAAGTCTGGCAACACATGGAAGCTGAAAGGAAAGCAGAAGACCAAGGGGTGGCAGTGTGAGAAAAAAGCAATCGTATGACAAGTACCATGCAAGGTGTTTTATATGCACAACTCGATCTATTTCTCCCCAAACACACTTAGGCATAAATTAATATCCCTATTGTACAAAAAACAGAGTGAGTCTCAGAGAGACAAGGTAACTTAGCTAAATTCATCTGGCTAATTAGTAAAAAAGGAGTCCCTGAGTGGCACAAATTGTTAAGTGATCCACTGTTAGCTGAATGGTTTGCTGTTTGAACCTACCCAGAGGTGCCTTGGGAGACAGACCTGGTGACCTGCTTCTTAATGGTCACAGCCTTGAAAACCCTATGGAGCAGTTCTCTGCACACACGGGGTTGCCATGAGTAGGAACTGACTCAACAGCAATTAACAACAACTAGTAAAGAAGCCAGATTTAAAAAATTTATTTCTGCCTTACCCTAAATCCTGTCTCTTTCTATTCTGTTATAGTGACTTTCTTATCTCTCTTTTGGGCCGAGAAAACTAACTACTAAGTGAAGAAACATGCATAGGGCAGCAGAAGCAAAGCATATGAAGCAAACCATCTACCTCAGCCAAGAATCTTCTTAATATATTTCCTATGGCAGCAACTTCCAATCCCCGGGGAAGATGTGAATGCAGGACAGGAAGTAGATGCAGTTAGTGGAAGCAGTGGGTATGAGGTCAGAGACATGGGGCTGATCCCGGCACATCTTTGTGAAATAGGAATGAACTATCAGAAACAGAAGACATTTTTCCTTTGAGAGTCTGTCACATTCACAGTGAGGGTGATGAAAGACTTTGCCTCCTTGCATTTTAGGTTACTTCAATATGGCCAGACTTTGAAATATAATATTGTACTGAATTTTGTATTGAATGTGGGAGTGCAATATTGAACTATAAAAGAAGGGGCCGGAACAGTACTTTTCAAATACTTGCTGCTCAGAATCCCTTTGCCCTTTTTCACTTGCAGGTATGATCTTATCTATTGATATTTTCATTCTGAAAAGGCCCTCTGTCTGTTCTACCAGGTTGCCCTATTTTTTCCACTGTGTTTAATAGGCTGCGTTTTGAAAACGAACAGCCCCGAACAACTTCAATATATGGCTATTACTATGCTGTTCTTTGGAAGAATTTCTTCACTTGGCGTTTGCACGTTAGTCAGATGTCACGCTGCTATGATAGCAGCCCCCTCCATTGCTAGAGCCCACCACCACCCACTCGCTGACTCCTTTCTACATCTCAACAACTCCTCTCATCCTTAGCACTGGGGGTGCTCCTCCTGACATTCTGAGATGGTAAGGCATAGCTGGAGGCTTTCTTCCAACCTCTTCCTAGCTCTGTCCTTTGCTGCCACCCTGCAGCCATCAGCAGATGCGCTATGTAGGTTCATTTATTCTTCTCATTGCACTGCTCTGCCCACCCTTGCTCTTGATGCCCACTTGAAGTTCTCATGCACCACATGTGTGCGTCCTCACAGTTAGCACGGCCAGAAGGAGCTATTGGGAGCCCACAGAGCTGTTAAAAGCTATTTCAGTTCTAGAAGCATACTGAGAGTCAACCCACTCATGTAAACGCATAGCACTGAGATGGTGGTATTTTAGCTGCAGCTTGGAGAACTTCTAAATGAGACCGGTCTGGAGGCAAAGGATAATTGTATAATTATGAATATTGTCAACAGGATATATTTTAATTAATAGAAGAAACAAAGGGAATGATACTGTGTGTGTTTTCTGGGCTGTGTTCTTTGAAGACAGGGATCAAAGCTAGTTGCTTTCCATGCCTAGCACTGCTGGCCACACGGGTGCTCGATAAATGTACATTTAACTGAAGTAAATTTAAAAGCAAGGGAAAGAAATGTAGTTCTTAAACTTGTACGGATTAGGTTAAGTTTTGGGTGATCTGCTGAAAGTTAGGGGCTCTCCCTCCAGATACATGCATACACAAAAATTTGCAACCAATTTCAAGCAGCCCATTCATTATCCACTTAAGGCCCTCTGACAAACCTTCGCTAAGATTTTTACACACTTGAGGTTCTATTGTAAAAATTAAAAAAAAAAAAAAAATCAAATGAAGAGCAATGAAGGATTAGCAACCAGGGTTATATCTTCTTATGGCAAAAGGTTGATGGGGTGACATTTAGAAAACCCCAACATTTACTGTTTTATATGAAAAAAAAATTTTAACTTTCCGAAAGCTCATCTGCAAAATAGAGATGAAGCATTATTCGCTTCTCTATGCTGTGCAGCATTTAATGTAATAATACATGTGAAATAGTTGTGTGAACTCTCCTGATAACTTATTACCGTTATAACCTATGCTGGTTACTTTTTTTTGCTTGTTTTATAGTCTTCTCTCTTTCTTTTTTTTTTTTTTTTTGGCCTGATATTCAATGAAAAATGTGATTTAATGGTTGTAGTGTATACATGGAAAGTCATCAGCAAAGAAAATACAGTCACGCACTGCATAACATTCATTTGGGCAATATTCGACCGCATATATGTCTGTGGTCCCTTAATGTTATACAGGCAGTCCACTGGTTATGAACACCCGACTTATGTACAACCCATAGTATGAACCCCTCCCCCCTATAAAGCCTATTATATTAAAAATTCGAGGTACGTGTAATGGTTCATAATAACAAATGGACACTACTTTGCAACAAGACTGAAACATTATTATTAATATTATTACTGTATTATTATGTTAAAGATGTTTTAGTTTATCTGATGTTTCTTTAATGTTTTTTATACATAGACAGGTACACTATATACTATATACTAAGACAAACATTTGACTAATTGACATTAGATATGAACCATACCTAACTATGCCAACTGACGTATAAATTCTGCTTAAAGACAGACTTAGGAACAGAACTCATTCATAAGCTGGGGACTGCCTGTATATAATATGGCATTCACACAATGTCCAAATCACGTAATGTCCTATTTCACAGAACATATCGTGGAAGTTAAGAGATGCATGACTGTACCTCGATTTCCTGTTAGCATCTAGGGGTTTACTAGCAACATGCATTCCTTAGATGACATTGTTAGCACAAAGAGCTCAATGTCAGAGTTTAAAAGATTGAGATGTGAATACTCACATTTATTTTGGGCAGAGTATACAACCTCTTTGAACAACTGTGCTTTGTACCAGTTTGCTCATTTGAAAATGGGATAATTATAACATTAGCCCAACAGGGCTATTTGAGAATTCAAGAGAGACTTTACCTAAAAATAATAATTTGAAACATGTAAAGCACTCTATAAGCATCAGCGATTATTACAGAATAGAAATGTGATAGCGGCAGTTCCATTGCTCTTTTGCTTTCTGGATACTATGAGACTGAAATAGACATTATTTGTCTGCCCAGCTCCTCTAATGATATCTGAATTGCTCTTCAGATTCAACCCTGTATGGTCATGTATGATAATTAAAACTCTGAAATACCTATGGTGCATTGAATTGTATCTCCCCAAAAGACACTTTGAAATCCTAACTCCTGTATCTGTGAATGTGACCTCATTTGGGTGAATAGGGTTTTTCTTTGCAGATGTTATCAGTTAGACTAATGAGGTGATATCAGAGTTGGGTGAATCATAATCCTTTCTGAATGGTGTTTTATGGACGGGAAGAACAGACACACAGAGTCACACACAGGGGGAGGATACCATGTGAGGATCCATCTACAAACCAAGAAACACTGAAGCTGCCAGAAACTGAAAAAGGCAAGGCATGATTTTCCCCTGAAAACATCAGAGAGACAGCATAGACCTGCCGACACCCATGCATTCGGACTTCTGGCCTCCAGAACTCTGAGAAAATAAAGTCTTGATGTTGAAAGGCACCCACTTTGTGATATTTTGTTATGACATCCCCAGACAACTAAGAAAATACCCTTTAGCCCTAAAAACCCTGTTGCCTTTGAGTTGACCCTATAGATTCATAGCAATCTTATAGGACAGAGTAGAACTGCCCATAGGATTTCCAAGGTTGTAATCTTCATGGAAGCTGACTGCCACATCTTTCTCCCGAGGAGCATCTGGTGGGCTCAAATCGCCGACCTTTTGGTTAGCAACCAAGGGCTTAACCATTACGTCACCAGGGCTCCTTTCCCTTTTAGACCTAGTGACAGTAGTTGATTCTGCCTTGAGCCAATGAGATATTTTCCCTGCAATTTTGCTAATTAGAACTAATAGAAGAGGGGCTTTTCCTCTCAGGAAGCCAAACTGGAAAGTTGTGAGTCCAGAGTTTTAGGCGGCCATGGTTCAGCCCCAAGTAGAAAGCTGTTTTGACAGGATAAAGCCAGCATCCCCCCGAAAAGTATAAAAAGCAGAAGGGAAAAAAGAATCCTGAAGGGACTTAAGTGCCCAAAGTCCCAGAAGTCACTCCAAACCCTATCTTCTTGAGGCTTGGCTATTCTGTAATTTCTTTCATTGTATAATACACTTCTGTTACCACATATTCCAGAGCTACTTTGAGATCAGCTTCTGGTAGTTGCACACAGTAAAACAGACATACCATGCATGTGCCTTCAGGGATGGTAACAGAATGTTGCTATCAAAATTATGCTTCCACAAATCTAGGAAAAAAAATCTCTCGGTCCTCACTATGGTCCTAGCCCAACCAAAACCATTTTTCAAGTTTTGTGGCCAATGCAAGCAATATGATCAGTATCACTTGCCTAAAAATCATTGCCTCTTCCCAATTCACAATGGCCTGTTCCTCAGCCCAAAGCTTGTATGAGAAAGCATTGGGCTCCTTGTGAATTCACTCTGCTTCTTACAGACATAATGTGTCTTTAAGAACGCTAGCTGAGGGAGAGGACATGAACAGGGCAATTTGGTTGATTGAAGAGCAGACAAGAATGAGGAGGAGATAACAGCAGGAAAGCAAAGCTTTTGAGCAGGAATAGATTGCTGTTGTTTGGCTCTTTTAGCTCACGGAACCCAATAATAATTTTGCCCAAGTTTCATATTTCCTATCAATTGAGTCCCATAATCATGTGTGTAGAGAGGGCTGAATTACTTTGCTTGTAAAAGGAGTGTTGTTTATAAGTGGATGGCAAACATACTACTTTGCTCTCAAGCCAAGTGACAGCATATCTATGTGAACACAAATAAGGGAATATCTAAAAACTGCTGCTTAGTGCCAATATAACTTAATTTTTTTTATTATTCTAAAGTCCGATCATAATTTTTTGCTTTAGACTGAACAAGGTTTAAATCCTGTCACACTTTTAAATTTGAACTGTGATACAGCAGTATATCCCAATAAAAACTCACCAATTTTGAATTGTCTGTGTTATCCTATCTATACAATGTGTCATCTTCAAAACACAACAAATGCAGAGACTAGGAATAAACATAAAAATAGATATGTGATTCTCCCTGAAAGCTTGGGGAACTGTCTTAAAGAGCTACAAATTAAAATACTACTTTCCTTCTCAGGCCTATTGTCATGGATTGAATTGTATCCCCCTAAAATATGTGTCAACTTGGTTAGGCCATGATTCCCAGTATTGTGTGGTTTTCCTCCATCTTGGGATTGATGTGATTTTCCTATGTGTTGTGAATCCTACCCCTATGATGTTAAGGAGGTGACATGGGCGGCAGTTATGTTAATAAGGCAGGACTCAATCTACAAGACTGGATTGTATCACCAACAAAGCAGCACTGGGAGCAGAGAACGTTCTTTGGACCCGGGGTTCCTGCACGGAGAACCTTCTAGTCCAGGGGATGATTGATGAGAGGGAACTTCCTCCAGAGCCAACAGAGAGAAAGTCTTCCCCTGGAGCTGACACCGTGAATTTGGACTTCTAGCCTACTAGACTGTGAGAGAATAAACTTCTGTTTGTTAAAGCCATCCACTTGTGGTATTTCTGTTACAGAAGCATTAGATGTCTAAGACACCTATATAGGAAAAATCTTCCATAAGAATTTCTCATAGTTATGCCCTCTCATCCTTTTCATGCCTACCTTCCTCTGCTTTTCTGTTACCATTGTATTTGTGCTTTCTATATTTGATATTCCAGCACTGTCTCCATGCTTTATACAAAACCAACTAATCTAAGGGATTCTATTTGTTTCTGTCTCCACGTTTTTTAAAAATAACTTTGTTATGCTAGTCCCTACTTAGTTTCCAAGATTCATTTGAAATTAAATGAACTTGTGAAATAAAACAGTTAGAAATTCTTTACTGTTAAGCTCATTTTTTTCTGAGTGCTACTGTCTATATGTCTAGAGTTAATCTTTAAGATAATTAGCTATTTATATCATTTGCATATGCTACACATTTTAAGTTCTCACTTTACTCATTTAAGAAAAGACTCTGGCATTTTAACATGTAGTTTTCACCTTTGTTTTACAGAAAGTCATTCTTTTCTCCCTTAGTTATGTTTAATTTTCTACTAATATTCATGTGTACACTTTGCCTGGTAACCCTATTCTCATAGAGATAGATTTATAAATGTCGGTTAGAACAAGCAACTCTTTACATATGTCATATAATAGACTATTTTTCTATTTCCATTCCCCATATCCAGTTAATTTTTTTTTTAAGCAATTAGATCTTAAGCATCATCCTTCAGATCTTCAAACTATATTGATCTAAATAGGATTCATGTTGTCAATTGAGTTTTTTAAAATTTATCATCCTATATCCACCTAGAATTCAAGACGTGTGTGGTTTCCTAGTCTTCTGCCTTTTGCTCTGCATAATGTTTAGTAAGTCCAGAAGTACAAATAGCTTATGTCAGGGTGAATTATTGAACTAAAAGTTTAATATACGATCTGGGGAAAATACTACATTTTCACTAAAGACAAACCATGAATCTCTTCCGGGCAATTCAAGTTGACTCCTTAGATGCTTACTTCAAGTGTTTTTTCAGGGCATGTAACTATATATCTATATATTTATACTTATGAATACAATTCATTTTACTGTTTATAAAAATGTTATAACAGATGTTGAGGAAGATCTTCATGTTTCTGTGGGAACCTTAAAATGTGCTGGTGTGTAAATGTATAGGCCAACTAGTATAATGCTTATGTTGGCTCATATATAATTTGCTTTGATGTTTTCCAACCTTTTCCCCCACAGTATAGTTTTATTTATTTTATCAATAGCACATAGCACATTACTAAATTTAAACAAAATAGAAGAAAAAAATATAAACCCCTTTTTATTCATCGTCCCTCCATCACACATATACACACGAGCGCGTGCACAGACACACACACAGAGACTCTCACCTCTTCTACAGATATAATCTTTTTATGGTTTGCTTCCTTCCAGAATTTTCCTATGTATTTAAATACACACATGTAACTAAACAATGTATATATTTTTGTCTTTGTTTTGATATCCCATGAGTTCATATCCAGACATGCTTGTGCATTACATTTGTTCTTTCCTCTTCCTGGAATGTCCTTTCCCAATATATTCACTTGGCTTAGTACCTCACCTCTTGCAGGTCTTATTCAAATACCACCTTTTTATTAAGGCCTTTCCTAACTATCATATTAAAAACTTCAATCTCCTCTCCTACATGTATTTTCTGCCCGTAGCTAACCCTGAATTATTCATCTTTATAGCTCTTATTACTGTGGAAGTGAAATATTATATATTTTATGTTTTTGTTGTTATGTATGCACCAGAATGTAAACTCCACGCAGGCAGGTATTTTTTTCTGGTTTATTCATTACTACATTCTCAGCACTTGGAAGAGTGACTAACACAAGAAAATATTCTGTTAGTGAATGAATATTCTGGGAATTAAAAGTGTGTGCTTTGGAGCCAGATTACCTGGGATCAATCCCACCTTCAACAGCCACTAGTTGTGTGATCCTAGGCAACTTATTTAAACTCTTTGTTCTTTGGTTTCTTCATCCATAATATGGTTGTTGCTGTTGTGAGGTGCCCTCAAGTTGGTTCCAACCCATAGCGACCCATGTACAACAGAATGAAACACTGCCCACCCAGTCCTGCACCATCTTCATGATCATTGTTATGCTTAAAATCATTGTTGCAGCCACTGTGTCAATTCATCTCACTGAGGTCTTCCTCTTTTTTCACTGACCCTCTAGTCTACCAAGCATGATGTCCTTCTCCAGGGACTGGTCCCTCTTGGTAACATGCCTAAAGTATGTGAGATGAAGTCTCACCATCCTTCCCTCTAAGGACCGTTCTGGCTGTACTTCCAAGAGAGATTTGTTCTTTCTTTTGGCAGTCTGTGGTATATTCAATATTCTTCGCCAACACCGTAGTTCAAAGGTGTCAAGTCTTCTTCGGTCTTCCTTAATCATTGCCCAGCTTTTGCATGCTTATGAGGCAATTGAAAACACCATGGCTTGGGTCAGGCACACCTTAGTCCTTAAAGTGACGTCTTTGCTTTTTAACACTTTAAAGAGGTCTTTCGCAGCAGATTTGCCCAATGCAGTGTGTCGTTTGATTTCTTAACTGCTGCTTCTATGAGTGTTAATTGTGGATCCAAGTAATATGAAATCCTTGACAACTTCAATCTTTTCTCCATTTGTCATGAGGTTGCTTATTGGACCACTTGTGAGGATTTTTGTTTCTTTATGTTGAGGTGTAATCCATGCTGAAGATTGTGGTCTTTGATCTTCATCAGTAAGTGCTTCAAGTCCTCTTTGCTTTCAGCAAGGAAGATTGTGTCATCTGCATATCGCAGGTTGTTAAGGAGTCTTCCTCCTATCCTGATGCCACATTCTTCTTCATATAGTCCAGCTATTCGGACGATTTGCTCAGCATACAGATAGAATAAGTAAGGTGAAATGATACAATCCTGACACACACCTTTCTTGACTTTAAACCACACAGTATCCCCTTGTTCTGTTCAAATGACTGCCTCCTGATCTATGTACAGGTTCCTCATGAGCACAATTAAGTGTTCTGAAATTCCTACTCTTTGCAATATTATCCATAATTTGTTGTGATTCACACAGTCAAGTGCCTTTGCATAGTCAATAAAACACAGATAAACATCTTTCTGGTATTCTCTGCTTTCAGTCAGGAGCCATCTGACATCAGCAATGATATCCCTTGTTCCACGTCCTCTTCTGAATCCAGCTTGAATTTCTGGCAGTTCTCCATTGATGTACAGCTACAATCGCTTTTGAATGATCTTCAGCAAAATTTTACTTGCATGTGATATTAATGATATTGTTCGATAGTTTCCCCCATTCAGTTGGATCACCTTTTTCAGAATAGGCATAAATATGGATCTCCTCTAGTCAGTTAGCCAGTAGCTGTCTTCCAAATTTCTTGGCATAGACAGGGTGAGTACTTCCAGCACTGCATCTGTTTCTTCGGTTGGTATTCTGCCAATTCCTGAAGCCTTGTTTTTCACCAATGTCTTCAGTGCAGCTTGGACTTCTTCCTTCAGTACTATCAGTTCTTGATCATATGTTACCTTATGAAATGACTGCATGTGGATCAATTCTTTTTGGTACAGTGACTCTGCGTATTCCTTCCATCTTCTTTTGATGCTTCCTGTGTCATTCATATTTTGCCTACAGAATCCTTCACTATTGCCAACTCAAGGCTTGAATTTTTTCTTCAGTTCTTTCAGCTTGAGAAATGCCAAGCATGTTCTTCCTTTTTGACTTTCTATCTTCAGGTCTTTGCACGTGTCATTATAATATTTTACTTTATCTTCTTGAGGAGCCCTTTGAAATCCTCTGTTCAGCTCTTTTCATTTCAGCATTTCTTCAGTTTGTTTTAGCTACTCGACATTCAAGAGCAAGTTTCAGAGTCTTTTCTGACATCCATTTTGGTCTTTTCTTTCTTTCCTATATTTTTAATAACCTCTTGCTTTCTTCATGTATGATGTCCTTGATGTCATTCCACAACTTGTCTGGTCTTCAGTCATTAGTGTTCAAGGTGTCAAATCTATTCTTTAGTTGGTCTCTAAATTCAGGTGGGATATACTCAAGGTCGTACTTTGGCTCTCGTGGACTTGTTCTAATTTTCTTTAGCTTCGATTTGAACTTGATATGAGCAATTGATGGTCTGTTCTGTAGTCAGTCCCTGGCCTTGTTCTGACTGATAATATTGAGCTTCTCCATCGTCTTTTTCCACAGATATAGTCAATATGATTCCTGTGTATTCCATCCAGCAGGATCCATGTGTATAGTCACTGTAAATGTTGTTGTAAAAAGGTATTTGCAATGAAGCAGTAGTTGGTCTTACAAAATTTGATCAAGCGATCTCTGGCATCACTTCTACCATGAAGGCCACATTTTCCAACTACTGATCCTTCTTATTTGTTTCCAGCTTTCACATTCCAATCAGCAGTAATTATCAACGCATTCTGATAGCATGTTCGATCAATTTCAGACTGCAGAAGTTGGTAAAAATCTTCAATTTCTTCATCTTTGGCCTTAGTGGTTGCTGCATAAATTTGAATAATAGTCATATTAACTAGTCTTCCTTATAGGCATATCGACATTATCCTATCACTGACAGTGTTGTACTTCAGGATAGATTTTGAAATATTCTTTTTTAGGATGAATGCAATGCGATTCCTCTTCAATTTGTCATTCCCAGCATAGTAGACCACATGATTGTCCAATTCAAAACGGCCAATTTCAGTCCATTTCAGCTCACTAATGCCTAGGATATTGATGTTTATGAATTCCATTTCATTTTTCATGGCTTCCAATTTTCCTAGATTCATACTTCATACATTCCACTTTCCAATTATTAGTGGATGTTTGCAGCTGTTTCTTCTCATTCTGAGTTGTACTACATCAGCAAATGAAGGTCCCAGAAACTTGACTCCATCCGTGTCATTAAGGTTGACTCTACTTTGAGGAGGCAACTCTTCTCCAGAGTTTTGAGTGCCTTCCAACCTGAGGGGCTCATCTGGCACTATATCAGACAATGTTCTGCTACTATTCATTAGTTTTTCACTGGCTAATTATTTTCATAAGTAGAGTGCCAGCCCCTTCTTCCTAGTCTGTCTTAGTCTGGAAGCTCAGCTGAAACATGTCCACCATGGGTGACCCTGCCAGTATTTGAATACTGGTGACATAGCTTCCAGCATCACAGCAACACGCAAGCCCCTACAATACAACAAACTGACAGACACGTGGAGGCCATAATATGGAGATAATAATAATACTTGCCACATAGATTGTTGTAAGGATGAAATAATGTTGATGTGTGTGAAGCACATAGCATAGTGTCAAACATATAATCTTCATAAAACTGTTAGTAAATGTAGTAGTAGTAGTAGTATCAGTGATGGAAATAGTATGCAATTTGCTCTTTCAATCAACAATGCCCTAGAAATATTTTCAATCATTACATACAGGTCCACCCAAGGAGGAAGCTCATGATAACCACAGAGGACATCTATCCACAGGAAAGGATAGATAATTCTGAGACTAGAAGGAATCATTAAAATAATAATGATTTATATCCTCAGAAAATTTGAGATAATATTACAGTCATAAAATAAGAAAAGGCTGCAGTTCCGGCAAAATGGCGCTCTAGGCAGAAGCACCATGCTGTCCCTCCACAGCAGAGATCCGAAAAACTAAGCCGAACAGAGAATACAACAATCCTGAAACCCTAAAACATCAAATGAAGAGATAAAAAAATCAGCCAAGCACCAAATGGAGTGAGAAAACTGACAGAGAAC
>NW_004443939.1:33257951-33267044 GCF_000243295.1 Trichechus manatus latirostris | reverse complement strand
TGTGGGGTTGTTAACCAATGTCATAAAACAATATGTGTACTACTGTTTCATGAGATACTATTTGTTCTGTAAGCCTTCACCTGAAGTACAATAAAATATAAAAAAAAAGAAAAGGCTGCTATGAAAAAAAAAAATTCAAAAAGAGGATAAAAGTAAAAACTGAGGAAATCTTCCAAAATTTAGAATAAAACACAGAGATGGAAGTCACGATGTAAAAGTTAAAAAATAGTGTATAAATCAAAGATAATTATCATAAAGGGTATAAAGACATTTGAAAGAAGAAAATCAGTTAAAGAAATAATAAAAGGAAATTTTCTATATGTTAATAAAAGCAAAAAAAAAAAAACCCTAAAACTTCATTCAAAAAAGACTCACCAAGTGACAAGTAGGATGGATAAAGACTCACAAGCAGACCATTACTATAAAGTTTTAGTAATGTATTCAGTATGACACAATCTCCCCCATAGAGACAACAGGTAATATATTAGGAAAAACAAAAATGAGAGTCACGTTGGCGTCAGATTTCTCAGCAAGAGTTAAAGATGATAGAACAATTCTATCAAATTTCTCAAAGAAAATTCTTACGAACCTAAAATTCTACACCAGTCAAATCATTAATAAAGAATGGACAAAGCACAGGCATTTTTCTGGACTTCCTGGAAGTTAGAAATTTTACTACCCATAAAACTTATTCGAAACATTTCCATAGGGGTGTGTTCCAGCAAAGAAGAAAAGAAATTTGAGTAAAAGAAACTCATGGGTTACAGAAATACTAGATCAAATCTGAAAGGCAATGAAATGAAATCTCAGAGTAAAAGCTATACAGCAGACCTATAGAGTATGGTGTTAGACTTCTGAGGATATGTCACAGAAAAAAAAAAATTCCTTGTAACAAGCTCTAAGAAGCTATACATAATCTTTGTGAGAGCCTTAATGCATATATTTTTAAATAGCATTACAATCACCTTATAAATCATATGTAGGAGTATGGGGACCACATAAGTGTTTTAAGAAGAGGAATAACATAATTGTATTTACATTTTAGAAAAATCATTTCATTGCATAATAGAGAATGGATTAGAGGAAAAAACTAAAGATCAGAATACCAGTTAACATATATTGCAATAATGTATGCATGAGATGATGGTGTGAATTTTGGATGTGACAGAAATGAAAAAGGTGAACAAATTTGAGAGATTATAATGGGAAATACTTGTGATGTTTCAGTTATCTATAAACAAATTACCCCCAAACTTGGTGGCTTAAAACAACAAAAATTATTTTTAATGTTTACAAGTCTGTGGGTCAAGAATTCAGCCATAGCTACAAGGAAACTGCCCAGTTTTGCTTCACATGGTGTCTGTTGGGTTGTCTTGACCAAGACAGTCTCACACACATGTCTGAGACACTGGTACCAGCTGTCTGCTGGGCATTTGGGTCTCTCTCTCTGCAGAATCTCTGATCACTCAGTAGTCCACCCCAAGCTTCTCTACATAGTGGCTGGTTTCAAAGATATTGAAAATGGAAGCTGCAAAATCTCTTAAGGTCTAAACTGAAAAGTCATACAGTGTCAGTTCTGCCACATTCCCTTCATCAAAGCAAGTTGCAGAGCCTGCCAAGATTCAAAGGAAGGAGAAATAGACTCTAAATCTTGATGGAGGAAGGGCAAAGTTATATTTTAATGGGCATATGGGTGAGACAGTTGAAGAGGAAAAGATGTCAAAGGAATTACTTGATCAACTGGGTAAAGAGGTGAAGGTGTCATTTAGTGGCATAGGTAAAACAGGAGGAAGACCATTTGAAGGGGAAAATGATAAGGTAAATTTTAAATGTATAGATACACAAATGTATACAGATGTTCAGGGGATCTCCAAGATAAGGTTATAAATCCAACATTTATATTACTTCTTTCACTGCATTGTTCTAAGCACTTTGCAAGTAGTAACAAATTTAATTATCACAACAATACGACAAAGAGGAGATATTACTATTATTTTTATTACCATTTCACAGATGAAAAACTGGGAATCAGAGAGGTCAGGTAACACGCCAAGGTGGCATAACTATTAAGGGATCAAGTGAATATTAAAACACCAGATAGTCTAGCGCCAAGACTCGTTACTTGAACCACTCTTCAATGCTGGCTCTCATCAGTTTGATAAAGATGTTTTTCTATAGCTTAAGACAAATACAGTGGACCCTCCATATCCGTGGGTTCCGCATCCGCAGATTCAACTATCCGAGTATCAAAAATATTCAGACAAAAAAAAAGAAAGTTCCAAAAGGCAAAACTTGAACTGGCCGTGCCCAGAACACTATGCTGCATCCAGGAGGAGGGAGCGCTGTGTAGACATCTGCCGCTGTAGCCTCCCGTCATTTCACGGATTCTCTCTCTCCCGCACTCACTTTTGAGCATTGTTCCCCTCCCGTCTTGTTCGTTGGCTCATTGTGTTGTGTGCAACTTTTGTTTCTTTGAAAATATGGTTCTTACAAAGCAATGAAGTGGTCAAAGCAATCCCTCAAAAGCTGAGAAGTAGCATAAAGTGCTATCTCTCAAAGAGAAAATAAAAATGTTGAGTTTTTGAAAAGTGGCATGTCGCTTGCCAAAGTAGGCCGTAAGGTTGGTGAGAAAGAAGCTGAAATTCGTGGAAGTGTTAGTGCTGCCCCTACAATGGCAAAAATGGGCTCTCTGGTTTGTGATAAAGTGCTTGCGAAGACTGAGAAAACATTAAATGTTAAGTGTAAGCATTAACAACTATTTATACAGAATTTACATTGTGTTAGGTATTTATGATAAGTAACCTAGAGATGACTTGAAGTATACGGGAGGATATGTGTAGCTTATATGCAAATACACCATTTTATATAAGGACTTGAGCATCCTCAGATTTTGGTATCTGCAGGGGTTCTGGAGTCAATCCCCTGCAGATATCAAGGGGCAACTATATCTTACAAGATGATTTAGATACCTATAATATTTCAATGTTTTAATCGTAAATAAACAAAATTCAAATTTAAATTAATCTAGACATATATACATATATGTAAAGTGTATGATAACATTTATATTTTTTCTTGTTATTTTTTAAGGCTTTATAATAAGAAGAATGATATGTGCTTCTGATATCTAGGCTGCAGCATTCTTACAATAAACACTTGCTGGAGAGATATTTAATTGTCCTTGGAAGAAATGGATGGCTATTAAGTGAAGATACTGCTAACTCAGTTTTCTAAAGTTTTCAGTTTTTGCAGACAAAGAGAAGAGATAATATTTTTTTTAGCTAACTCTCATCTCGCCCATTTACACAATAGTATATGTTTAAAGAGTTTATCTCCTTTAAACCCTATGCTACATAACAACAGGACATCCTAGGAACAATGATACTCTCAGATGTTCTTTGAGGCATTTTGAAGGTGCAGAAATCTTTGTTTTTAGTTTAAATTTGGCTCATTGCAGGGACCCTGCCTCTATTTTCTTTGACCCAAACCTAAAGTTCCCTTATACAGTGTATGCCCATGTAAGAAAATAGGGGAAAATCTTATCAGAAAGAATTTTACTGGTTTAGACCAGGCAAAAACGCCCAGTGAGCCTAATAGTTTGTTGATTTAGAAAATAGTTTCAATTTACTATATCAAATCTATAAAAGTGATTTCCTAGGTCATATTGATATCTTCATTTCAGCAAGGTTTTTCTTTAAATCACTAATTTTACAAATCACTTGCATAGCAATCCCTTTTATGGACTGCTTCTCAATATCTTAGTGAGCATTCTCAGACAATTCAAGTTATGAGAATCAGTTTGAAAAGCTTGAATTAGAGCACAGTGATGCTGACCCCAGAGTGTGAGCCAGACAGTCTGGATCTGTCCCAAAGTCAAAAAATACATCCTTGACCCCAGCACCCATCACATGGATTCATTGTTGTGTCAAAAAACAATCAGTGTCCCGTGCAGAGTTATATCCCTCATGAACATTTTTGGATGAAAGGGAGGGTCTTGCAAAAGAAAAAAAAAGCAATAAATAAATAAAATTTATTTTAAAGTACACGTCGTTCTGTCTGCAAATTGGCAGCATGTATTTGTGTGGAGAAAGAAGCATTCCTTAAAATATTGCCAGATTGAATCTGACAGTAGGGAAAATAGTCTAGTGTTAACATCAGCTGGAACAGAGCCCAAATCTTCTGTCTTAATCACAGTTGCTGTGCATGCCTGCAACACCCAGCAGAAAGACCCCCGTGTTCAACCTCAGTAGTGAGTGTGGCCAAGAATAGTACCATTTGGCAAGTACTGCCAGGCCTCTTAAGCTTCCGAACAGCAGTTTTCATATGGATTCAAGCCAGCTTCCCCCAAGTCACTGCTGCCTCTCTTCTGACCATCCTCCAATGTCTAAACCTGGACTGGAGTGTAGGAGCAATCCAGCGAGGGAGAAATTCCCTAAACAAACCAAGATCATCCTTATTCCAGACTTTGGAACATGGTCTTACTTTACCTAGATTATGCTTCCTTTTTTTTATACTCAGAAAAATTACTATCATCCTTCAAGTCCCAACTTTAGCATCACTTTTTCTAAAGAGATTTCCCTAACCTGCTCATTTAGACAGGAGTCACTTTTATATGTTCCTGTCATACTTTGTATTTTCCTAATTTTTTTTTTTAGTTGGGAAAATGTACTCACACTCATTCAGAAGGGTGAAAAAGACTATAACACATTGATCCACAACTGAGAATTAACTGTTAATATTTAATTTTATTTCCTTCCAGTATTTTTTCCTCCATAGAGTCCACTTTGATCTATATCCTTAGTCATATTTGCTCCCAGCATGACCTCAAACAACCACTATCATGAGTTTCACTTAAATGCTTCAAATCCATTCTTAATAGTTAAATACACATATATACAAAAACTCTATTAATAACACAGACAACTGCACTGTGTATGTTTTTTATTTACAGAGGTATCATAACATTTGTATTGTAAAACAACATGTTTTTGAAATTTACTCATGCTGATATTTATAAATATATATCATTTTTAAATTACTTAGAGTATTACATTATTCTTCTCGTGTCTTTCATATGTATACACTGAGTCTCATTGACTGTTTGTAAACTTCATGAAATTAGGTACTTTGTTCACCATTGTTTCCCCCATTGCACAGTGCCTGCACATAGTAGAATACTAATTGATGTTTGGTCTTATATTTGCCTGGAAGAGAGCTTTGTGTATTTATTTGGAAGTCTGTTCATTAGATCTCCTCCTCTTGCTTTTACTGAAGTTTGTAGAACAATTTGCAGAAAATGTCAATGAAGCTTTGCTGATTCAGATCATTGGTGTTAATTTAGTGGGACGCTTGACAGCCATATTAATGTGATATGCTAGTATGGTATGCTACACTCGCTGAAAATGCCTTCTGAACTCAGGAGAACTCCTGAGAAGGAGTCAGGTCTGGGTCTACAACTTGCTTAACTTTGGACACATTACGTATTTTCTCTAAACTTCAGTTTTATCTGTAAATCTTGAGAGTAAGGTATAGTGATAACATTTAACTTCTAACATTAGAATGAAATAATCCATTTAAAGCTGTTACAGCAGTGCCTGCTACACCATATGATGTACAAGGAACCTTGATAGTACATACTGCAAATTATTATGGTTCTCTGAGTTCTAGAATGCTGAGAAAATCTTCTGTTCTCATTATGCTTTCCTTGACATAGTCCAGAGGCTCATCCTTAAAACTCACAAACAATACTATCTCCTTCCTATAAAGTATTGTAGTGCAAAGAGTAGAAGCTTTGCACTCAGTCAGACAGAATCCAAGTAACAATAACTGGTTAGTTGTGTGACTTTAGCCAAGTTATTTCACCTCTCCAAGCCTAGTTTCTTCATTTACTGATCACAAATTCTACCCTGTAGAAAAGTGACTGATTTCCTGGCTACTCTAATGTGCTTCTTCTCTCCGCCTGCCTTCAACCCATAAAGGAGTAACCCTTATAAGAAAGAAAGTGCAAAACAGAATTCTCAAAACACACAGTACTATACTGGTGTGCAAAGACTTTTAGAAGAAAATCATTGTCATCATAATAGATCTAGACAAAGTCTTCTCTTTCCATTTCTATATTTGCTCTGGCTTATATGGCTAGGTCAGCAGTTGGAGTCTGAGACCACACCCACCCTTTTATTGAAAATGGGAACTAGATGGAAACCAAGGAAAGAAGACATGGTGCAGAATTTTCAAGTCATTACCAGGACCAGGCCTTGAAGAGTAGAGAAGCATTTACAAGAACTCCATGTGGCTCAGTCTAAAGGTAAGATGTCAAGCACAGATGTGACAACAGATACCCAAGCTGTAAATAAAATGTGTCCTTTTGCTTTTAGTATAATTGTCCAATACAGCCTTTGAAAACCAAGTAATGTGTGGACAGTAGGCAGTTATAGCACACATAAAGGACTCTGTGTCCAGATCTTCACTTATTGTCACCAACTTCACAGAGATGTTTTGAAATATAAATGAAATGATGTATAAGATGTATTTTGATTGTTCTCTTTCCTACAATTTTTTATTCTTAAAGACGTTGAAAGAAACAAACTATAGGCAAAACGTGCAAATGAGTACGATGGTATTTGGCATTCTGCCATCCACCTCTCTGTCTCTTGATGCTTCACCTTGTCTTATCTCTATTTTTATAGATTCTTCATCTAGCTCATCACAGGAGTTAGGGTTTCTCATTAGTTTGTTGCACCTTTTTAAATATGAGACTTTAGCCACACCATGAATAATTCATACATCTCAGCACCTTTGAGCCAATAATACCATTTGGCAATCTTCTTTCTTTCCAACCAGCTAGTCATAATGTCTTACCCAAAAACTCACCCAATGCAGTCATGGATTGAGTGTAGACTGTTTAAGAAAGAATTTGATTCTTCACACACTGACTGAGAACTAGCTATTACAAATGACAAGCATCTACTAGTAAAATGCTCTTTCACAGATATTTCATTTTAAGAAAGGACTATTGAAGATTAAATGACATTCAAGCAATGAATTTCCATGTGGAAGATCAGGTAGTCTGCTGGGAACAATAAAGGTGCCTAGGCTATAAATATTGTTCAATAAATAATTATTAATTGAAAAAATAAATAGAAAGATGAATAAATGAATGAGCTATTTTGGAAAGGGTCACCTTAACAGAATTCCTTAAACCATCTGAAAATGGTAACCCTGGATTTGATTACTATTTTAGTAACTACAAATTCCAACCTGTCTTTTACATACTCCTATTTCCCAGTAATGCCTGTGGGAGCTCTGGAAGTACAGCACACACTCAGGAAGTGGAGGGGAATGAGTCACGGACTTTGGGTGATACCTGGAATTCGACCTACAGGCTGTAGTACACTGCTCCATAAAAACGTTTCATTCTTATCCAGTTTGTATGCCTTTATGACTTTAAGGTGGAAATTCTCTCCGGTTTAAGACACAAATTAAAGCCATATAATGTCAGCTTCAAATTTTTGACTTCCATTTAGAAAGACAGCACTGTACCGAGAGGTTACCCTTTTTTGATAAGTTTCAACATTTTTCTAGTCATTCTCAACTCCCCTTCAAAAGAGTCTCCCACTAGAATTACATGAATATTGTGCCTCCAAGGTGAATGCAGTGTTTGGAACAATGAAATATTGATTTCCCGTTGTGTAACTTCCATTTAATTTAAACCAAAATTCAAGAAGGGGAAAGGGATAGTAAAAGAGTTCGCTGATAGAGTCCTTTCCAGTGATCCTTTAAAACTTCACACATTTCCAGTGTTGAATTTTCTTGACAGATACTTATTTCAGTCATATTTTGGCCTTATGTATCTCTTCAAAGTCTGATTTAAAAAAATCTAAAACATTTCTTAAAGCCTGACTTCTCTAGCCCAGGGTGATTCCAAGAATTAATATGGAGAACATTAAACCCTAGCTGTATGTCCAGGTCTATTCATCATAGTTGGTTTAATTCTTCGGATTTATACCAAAATAGCCTCAGAACTTATTGGCTGCTCCATAAATGTATAAAAAAGGCAGTTCTGTACCACCTTCAGCAACATGTACTTTGTCTTTGCAATCCAATTATTGTTGTTCCAGTGTACGGAGTAATTGAAAATCCTCTCAAGCAATGTTCTACCATTATACATAGCTCTGTTATCTTGCTAAATATTTCCTGATCTGCTTTCTTCCTCATCCCCAAAGGTCAATAGCATTTTCCTAAGATATTTTTTGCATTTAACATTATTTTATAAAATTATAGTCAATAAACATACTACTGGTTGTTTCGTTGTCTCTTTCTCCACCTTGTTCATCTGAGTAATTGTTGAAGTTCTTGCCATCTGATTTAGATTAGGGGATACACTGGGTATTTTTCTCAGGTTTTGTCATTTTTCTCCTTTAATCTTTAGTCATCCTCCTGATTATTAACTTGCATATATTTTATGCATCCATTTGTTAATTTACTTGCTTAAAACTTTATTTAATAATTTAAAAAAAACTTCCTCGTACAAGTCTCTGCTGAGCATTTTGTGTTCATCATTGCATCTACTTCCCACAATAACTTTATGAGTTTGGTTCTGTTACCTTCATTTTATTTGTTAAGAAAACTGAGGCTCAGAGAAGTTAGATAACTTACCCGAACTTATATAAGTAAATAGTAACAGCAGGACTATAAGCAAAATCTTCACTTTCAAAGACTGAGCTTTTAATCTCCATAGTATTCTAGATTTATCAAGGGTTCACTACTTGTGACATTAAACCAACTATGGTGCTGCCTAAGAGAAAAATAAATAAAAAGGGGTGCTACCTTCAAGAAACTTGCAATATATAGTGGAGAAAAAAAAATCTATAACACGTGCCTGGGAAGAAAAAAAGACCTTCAAATATGGAGAGGCTAAAAAGATTCCTAATATTATAGATATCCAACATGGTGGTCAACTGAGACTTTTCATAAAAAGGAGAAAGAAAAGGCAGGGCAGGAGGACTTCCGGCAAGATGGCGCTCTAGGCAGAAACACCACGCCGTCCCTCCACAACAAAGATCCGAAAAACTAAGCCAAACAGAGAATCAACAA
>NW_004443939.1:33238574-33249900 GCF_000243295.1 Trichechus manatus latirostris | reverse complement strand
AAAATGTTGTGGGGTTGTTAACCAATGTCATAAAACAGCATGTGTGTTACTGTTATATGAGAAACTATCTGTTCTGTAAGCCTTCACCTGAACTACAATAAAATATTTAAAAAAAAAAAAAAAGAAAGAAAAGGCAGGGCAAATTTATTAGTTCATATAACTATACAGTGACAGAAGAAACTTGATCATGGATTTAAATGGTATGATTAGGCCCTATTTTTTTCCCTTCCCATCTCTCATCCTTATTTCTTCAGTGTTAGTCCTATTGTCTTCTATGGTTCCAAGGCTTTCAGGCAACACCCTTCTTGGTTTACTTCCAGCAATAAAAAGAAATCTACTTCTGTGACAGTTCACTCGAAGTGCTTGCAGTTGACTTTTATTAGTCATCCTTGGTCTGACTTGAGTCATGTGGCCATGCTCTAAACCAATCATTGTTACCCAGGTGAGGAGGTATGCTAATAGGCTTAATTCAGTTAAGGATTACACTTGAGTTCTGGATTGGGATCAATCATGCTAACAAAATATACAGCAGAGAAACTCTTGGCTATTATCAGGAAAGAGGAGGGAGGAATGTCCTTCACTAAGTACTTCTGCCTTAAGATTTTATGATTCCTATATGCTTGGGTTGTTGCTAATGGTTAATGTTCTTGGCTCCTAACCAAAAGTTTGGAAGTTTGAGTTCACCCAGAGGTACCTTGGAATAACGTCCTGGTAATCTACTTCCAAAAACAATCAGCCTTTGAAAACCCTATGGAGCATATAAGTTAACTTGATGGGAACTAGTATGTATTGTTAAAAAATTAACAGAAAAAAGTAATATTTAATAATAAAAAATTTGAGCTGGCATACTCAAACACCATTTACTAACAAGCTTTCCACTGAGTTTTGTATGTAATGGTTCTTTATAAATTAACAATCTATTGTCTTAAAAACTTGCCTTAGAAATTCATCTTCTGAGCTTTCCTTTGCCCTTGCTGTTTCCCTCAATTGACATACCTTTCCTTACTTTTCTAAACTCGCAGTAAGCTTCAGAGCACAGTTGAAACCCATCCTTGGAAAGTCTTTTCTGGTTATCCTGCCCTACAGTACTCTCTTATTCCTCCGAGTTCTGATGCCATTCTCTGCAGCATGCTCACATTTAATATCACTGCTTGCACTGTTAGTTATTTGTCTTTATGTATACCGATTGTCTCATCAACTTAGTGATAATCTTTCTGATCTTTCCTGAATTACTAGGCTAGTTGCTGAATATTACAAATAAGGGAAGTTTGTGGTTGCTATTACAAATACAATTCCTTTTCTGTAGAGCAGAACTTCTCAACTTGTTCAGGTGGCAAGGGACTTATGAAAGCATTAAGGTCATTACATTGTGAAATGAGACATCAATATGTCCAATTTTATGTAAGTAGTTATATTAATTTATGATAAATTGTTACCATCCTAGAATTTATGCAGATAGAAAAAGGAATAAAAGATTTAAGAAAAAGAAAAAAAAAAACTTAAGAGAAGAAAATTATAAAAATTCCATCTATTAGTGTGTGTTATTGATTTTTTTTCTGTTGTGTATTTTTGTTTGTTTTGCTTTGTTTTTAGTGAATTGGGCGAAATATAAGCCTTTAAAAATATTAGTGGTACAATTCCTTGAGTCAGCACACAAGACCTTGGAGTTCTATGGGGCCACAGTTTGAGAACATCTGCCACAATGGTGAAATACCATATTTACCCTTACATCAACCTGTGAGGTAGATAGAGGCTACATGTGTTACCAATTACAGTAGAATTCAGACTTGTTTGATTACACTGTTAAGAGCCTGGCCTAAAACTCAGATCTAATAAATTCCTTTAACAATGCTTTGAAGGCTAGTACTTCTTGCTTTGATCTTTCAGATATTTAATCCCATCTGCCTATCTTCCTAGAACTCTAAAGAAGCACAGAGATAGGTTAAAAAAAAGAAAAGTGGTAAACATTTTCAACTCTATTTATGTTTACCTAGACATCTTTTATAGTCAATAAACAATAGAAGGGAGGTGAAAGAAGGCACCATCTATTTAGCTCCAGTTATGTCCCTGGAGAAGGACATCATGCTTGGTAAAACAGAAGGTCAACGAAAAAGAGGAAGGCCATCAACAAGATGTATTGACACAGTGGATGCAGCAATGGGGTCAAGCATAACAACGACTGTGAGGATGCTGCTGGACAGGGTAGCATTTTGTTCTATTGTACATAGAGTTGTTATGAGTTGGAACTGACTCAATGGCACCTAACAACAACAATAACAATGTGCCAGGTACTTTGTATGACTTAATTTATACATTCATTTATTCATTCCTTAACAATTTTTTTTTTTTTTGAGAGATGGCACATAGCAAAAAAAGTATACTGTTGTGATATGCAAAAACAGATGTGCTTCCTTCGTTCAGGAAGGTTATGTATTCTAATGGGGAAGACAAACACTAACCAAATTCATGAATGCAAACAGTACTAGGAAGGAATAATCTAATTTTTTCCTCAACCATCCTATAAAGAGGCATACCATTCCCTTTTCTTAGTTCAGAACCTTTTCATGACCAGTGGGATATACTATTTTCCACCAACATTTTCTGTCTCTCAGGTTCATTGGGAAGCTGCTTTCCCATTGACAGTGCATGCTGCCACAAGACAGGGGCCCTTATGACTGTATGAAACTGAAAAAACAGGCATGTGCAGCAAATTACTGTTTCTACAGGGTGTTGTATGAGGTGTGTACATTTTTGGTAGGAAAAATAAAAATTTCGAAAAAACTTTTTTGGGACACATATGTCCCAGTGGACTCAGGGGGTGGTAACTCTGGAGGTAGAATTAGTGGGACAATGTCTGTCCCTCTGGACTCTAAGGGTAGGCTTGTGGGAGGGGGCAAGAAAAAAATCCATACTTCCCACCAAAAATTCAACAACACTCGATGATTCAGCTTGCATCCACTAATGAAAACACATGGTATCAACAAAAAATTAAAAGCAGAAAATAATTGAGTCTTGAAGGGTTAGGAGGTTAAAGAACTTGTTCAAATCCACAAAGTTAGTAAAAGTCAGCAGGGCTGCCAAGAATGGCTCCACAAGTGTTGCCCGTGTACCTCTTTAGGCAGCAGGGGGCATCATTCTCATCTACTACAATATTACTGGGGCTCTTAGAGTTTTGCAGTGTACCACCTATACAATTATATGTGACCTTGAATCAGAGAGAGGATTCAGTCTTTAGCCTGTCCATATTTTCCTGGTGTTATTGGTTGAATTGTGTCTCTCCAAAAGATATGTTGAAGTCTGTCTTAGGCTGGATTCTCTAGAGAAGCAAAACCAGTAAAGCATACAAATATATATAGAGAGGGATTTATATCAAGGAAATGACTCATGTGGCTGTAGAGGCTGGGACATCCCAAGTCCCTGGGTAGGGCTGCAGGCTTCTTCTGATTCAAGTAGCCACAGGGGCTGGGAAACCCAAGACTGACAGGTCAAACAGCAGGTCTCTTCCTCACAGGCTGTGAAGGCTGATAAATCACAAGACTGGCAGGCAAGATAGCAGGTAAGCTGCTAGTTCAAGTCCCAAGAACCAGAGATCAGATGAACAGGGACCAGCTATAGGATCCTGAGTGAGCAAAAGCCCTTGAGCCTTGCCAGACAATCCACCTATATTGACTACAGGCCACACCCCCTAGGAAACTCCCTTTCAACTGATTGGCTACAGACAGCAGATCCCATCATGGTTGTGATCATATTAATATCAGATCTCATCATGGAGGTGATCACATCATCATACAACTGCCAAAATACGTCATAACTGCCAAACCACTGAGAATCATTGCCCAGCCAAGGTGACACAAAACCTTAACGATCACAAAGCCCTAACCCCTATACCTGTATATGTCACCTTGTTGGGAAATAGGGCCTTTAAAGATGTTATTAGTTATTTGGACTTATAGCCTCAGAATTTTGAAGCAGTAAATTTCTGTTGTTTTCAGCCACCCAGTTTGTGATATTTGTTATGGTATAGCCCTAAAAAAGCAATATATCTGGTTACTATAGTTTTTCAATGTAACCGTATCTGAAATGTGTTAATTTATTCATCAGAATTGTTATATATGAAAAGCAAGATAATGTGGACAGTAGATAAACAATACCCTGAGATATAATTTTCATCCAATTAATCAAAGATTATTTGAATGCCCTGTGCGTGTGAAAAACACAGAGAAACAGACATGTTCCCTGGTCTCACAGAGCTTCCAGTAGACCACGAAAATGAAATTGACCATTACAATGCAATGCACTGAAACAGTATTTTACTGTTAATAAAGATTTTTTTATTTGCTTCTCTTAAAAGCCATATGAGCTACGGGATAGAAGTTTGGCAAGGTAACCAGAAGCAAAATTCTGGGAGGATATAAATGCTTAGATGAAAAAAAAAAAGTTTGAATTTTCTACCCTGGGCAATTTGGGGACACAGGAATGACATGTGCACCAAATGTTGAGAATGATTACCGTAGCAGTGCAAAGACAAGTGAAGAATACTCCAAGTCGGAGGGAATCCAATTAGAATGTTTTCGTAAATGATGAACAGAATGAGATAAGTTCTTAGAATATGGCAGCAGCCATGAGAATTAAAAAGGAACGACAAATGCAGGAAAACATGTACTATTCTTTTTTCCTTGTAGTTGCAGCTTTGTGTGGAGAGTAACGCTTGGTAAGTCTTTACTTTTTCACTGTAATGTAAATGAATATTCTTGCATAGCTCATTTCTCAGTTCTATTTAATTAGAATCAGAAGAGGAGAATGGGCATCTCAGGCTGTTAGTAATTTGATATAGAACTTTTCACCTCTAGGTCAATGGTAAGTGAAATACATTTACATATTTTTAAGTGGATTTATTGCTCTTGAAGGGAGCCCTGTTGTAATCCTTGACACCAGAACACTTTATTGCCAAAAAGCCCACAGGCATTGAAACACTGATCAGGAAATAACAGAGAGAAAGAGTTTAATTTCCATTTCTTTTCAGTGTTTAGCTTTCCTTACAAGCTCTTCTTAAATTGTTTTAATTAATACTAATTATAATCTATTTTTAAAATGGATATCTATCTGATAGCAAATTGAATATGGACCTATAAGCTGGGTTCATATCATTTTAGAATATGTGCTATCTAGTTGCTTAAAAAGAAGTACTTGTATCAAAAAATACAAGATTTTTACTACAGGGCTCACATTTGCAACAGGGGGAAAAAGGAATGAGTGATAGAAATTGTATTACAAATTTCCATAATGGGAATATAGCTTTTAAAATTAGAAAACAATAGTGCTGACTACATTGATCTTAGAATCAAGGGGATTCGAAGTTACTTTTTTTGGAAGTGTGTGCCCACTTACCACCCTTAGAAATGACCATAATGATTCATCCTTGTCCAATTCCCCAGCATCCAAGCAACACATCCATGGCAACAACTAATATCATTACAGCTTCTCAACTATTAAAAAAAAAAACATAACTCTCTTTAACCCAAGCTCATATTAAGCTGTATATACATTTATATATAGAGAGAGAGACATATATATAATACAACAAAATTTCAGTTCAATAATCATTCATTGATTGTATACTCCATGCTAGATATATTACTAGGAGATGGGGATGTAATGATCATTAAAACACAATGTCTGTGTCATAGCCTGAAATACTCTGAATGCAGAACTTGGGCAAAGAGCTTGCTTGCAGATTTTATATTATAGACATGAACACAGGGAGCAGAAGTGAGATACAGTGGAGTTAAACAAGGAGGAAATGAAAACCAAATCAAGGATTAACGGATTGGCCACCTCCATAGGCAAATGGTGTTTCACCCTGCTGGACATTCTAAGGAGATTTATGAATGTGTCTCAGAATTTTTCACTGGGAAGATAAAAGTAAAAAGTTTTTATCTATTAACTTCTGTGTCCAATTTTTAACAGTGACCTCCAGGGCATTAGAAGGCAGCGGTGGTTCAGTGGTAGAATTCTCATCTTCCATGCAGGAGACCCAGGTTCGATTCCCAATTAATATATCTCATGCACAGCCACCACCTCTCTATCAGTGGAGGCTTGCATGTTGCTGTGATGCTGAACAGGTTTCAGTGGAGCTTCTAGATTAGGAAGAAAGGCCTGGAGATCGACTTCTGAAAATCAGCCAGTGAAAACCCTATGAGTCACAAGGGTCTGATCTGCAACCAATCCTGGGGATGGTTCGGGACTGGCCAGCAATTCATTCTGTAGTGCATGGGATTTCCATGAGTTGGGAGCTGACTCCATGACTGGGAACAACTACCTGGGCACTAACTTCCCCACAGCACCAAGTAGCAATTGCGTGACTGGCAAAGGGGTATCGTGTTTCAGTAGTGCCAGGGCTGCTCCATGTCAGAGCCTATGCAGAACTGGCTGCGGCAGCAGCGACTGGAGGCAGAAGTGAGGCTAGGAGAATCTCAGGTGGTGAGAGAGAGGTGTCTGATACACTCTGCCCTTATGATTGCCAATATTCAACATCTTCCCAAGAAGGCAGAACTTCTTCTGAAGGAAAGATTTTGAAGACAAGGGAAATAAGAAATTTTAAGAGATGCATCCTTTTAGAATTATTGCATAGAGTGGACAAATAAGGTAGAGATAAAATATATGAGCTCTGGAGTGAGATAAATTGGAATTTGAATACTATCTCCATTTCTTACTCATTGTCTGACCTTGATCAACTCATTTACAGTTTCCTCATCAGTACAAGGTGGGGCGGGGGGAGGGATGTAAAAGACTTTCTACCCTGCGGGGAAATTGTGAAAATTAAAGGAGATTATGTTTGTGTAGCACCTAGTCCATTGTCTTGCATAGTTACCATATCAAAAATAAATTATGAACTACTACATAAAGTGAAGATTGACGATAATCTTCCTATTTCCTCCTCTGCCTAGTGTGTGCAAAAAAAAATTATGCCATAAAGCATAAGACATTTTTAATATGACCTGAGAATTATTTAAGGTAAGAAAAATGCTTCTTTTAATGCTTCTCCCATGAGAAAACTGAAAAATAGGGAAGCTATAGTTTGTCTAAATTCTCCTATCGGGGTTTGAAATAGAAATTGTTTTAAGCTTCCTTTTTAGTTCACAGAGTTTTTGTTACACTCTACCTTATGAGGGAAGACCAGTAGATGATTTAGTTTACTAGTTGTTAAGCTAACTTTTTAAAAATTAAAAAAAACAAAAACAAAAACTGATCCTTGGCTGAGCTGTTTTTTGAAACATCAGTGACCCTGAACACACAGTCTTTACAAGCTAATAATTCCCTGAAGCTCAATGGGAGTTTGAGATCTTAACCTACACAACACAACAGCAGGATCAGGCGAGTCACTGCACTGAGACACCACTTGGGGACAGATTTTAATAGCTGACAACTCATAATGGATTGACAAAAGCAAAACATCATTAACTTGAATCTACAAAGTCGACATTTCCATATGCAAATAGGCGCTAGCACATATGTGCTTGTGTACAAGTCTCATTGCTTGTTTAGTTGTCTGTACGTCCTTCAGGTTGCCTTCCTTTGTCTTTAAGATCCCAGTGGACAGAAACCAAGTCTGGTAACCCACTTTGCAAAACAACAACAGGTGCACAGACTGGGGCCTCGCTGAATGCTTTTTTATGGTAATGATGATGATGCTGTGGATTTTCTCTCTCACACAAGGTAAGATCTACAGTGTAATCTCGGAGCCCAGGAGTAAAAGGAGAGTCATAAATAATACCTTTGAGTAATGGGACATAAAAGTTACTTTACATAACAAGGACTGACTGAACTGACCCCTAAAGATGTGAGTGCTAGAAATAGCACTGACACTAATTCTCTATATATTATTTTAAGTCAGTAATTTGGATTCTCACAAAAGAAGTTTCCTTTGTTGAAAACTAATGGACTCTTTCATATTTGTTCTGAGAATAATGGGGTACTGAGATTTTACTTTTTAGCATAAATCTGGTTGGTTCAGTGGCATTAAAAAAAATACAGAGGGCCAGGCTGTCATCCTAATTCAAGCCCGTGGGAAAATGATTTAACTTCTCTGAGCATTAAGTTCTTTCTGAGTAATTGTAACCTATCTTACAGTCTAGTTGTATGGATTAGATGTAATCAAATAAAATAATATAAAGTGCTATAAAAACTTAAGCTATTTTTATCCCCAAAAGTGTATCCTTTGGGTTGGGCTATGGTGACTTAAGGAAACAGCCAATTATGCTATTTCCTTTATGAAAATAAAGATCTTGAACTATTTGTCAGCACAACTTGTATGAACACACCACGGCGCTCAGCAGCCTCTTAAGATTCTTTACTTTCTTTCTCTATTGTCCCCAGTGATCTGTCCTTTTCCGGCTTGCCTTGTCTTTTCGTTGTATATACAAATGTTGTGTGTTAAGATCAAGGGGGTGGACACCTGGTTTGCTTCTCTGAGTTCTATCACTCACTTTCATGAAGATTTTGCTTTGGGCATTGCAGCTGGCATTCCTCTCATTTCTTTTCCTTGCTGCTGAACAGTTACACAGGAAAGAATAATGAAGGCTTAAACTCTCCAATCCTGCTTCCTATCTACCTTGCATCGTCCTGTTACCAAAGGGAAAACACATGTTTTTCAAACTCAATTTTTGCTAATGAAAATTTTGTTCAATTTCACAGCTTGACTTCAGAATTTTCCCAAGTGATGGTAAATTCCATAACCTTGCCAAACAAGAAAATAATCTACTCGCATGTTTGGAAGGAAAACTTAAAGTTCTCCCTCAAGATTTAGTATCAGATAAATATAAGAAAGAAAAGAATTTGTTATACCAGCTTTTCTGTCATTCAAAATACTAACTTGTTGAATGATTGTAAATTTGGAGACGATATTTTAAAATAGGCCAATGAATACATTAAGTTACTAAAATGTAAACTTTGAAGCATAGATATGTATAGCAAAGGGACAAGCAGTCAAACACTGAAAAAATAAAGGCAGAAGTGATACTTGCACAAGGCGTTGCCATTCAATGCATAGTTGTGGAATGAATTATAGTTGGGATTTCTCAACTAGGTTTTCTTCCTCTCATGCATGATGTTATTTTGTTTAGAATAGTACTTTTTAAGAACAACTTATCTTTCTGAAACTTGTTCCTTTTATTTCCTTGATGGTTACCTAGACCACTTTAACTCCCAGTTCATTTTTCTTTCCTTCGTTCACCACCACACCAGAGAAAGACCCTTTCGATAGGTCACTTTCATTAAATGTGTTATAAAAATAAATGGCTTGTAACAGGTAGGGAAAACATGAACCAGGAGGGGTGGGCCAGAATCTTATTTCACAGCAGTGTCACAGGAAGCCTTCATGTTCTTTGGGGTTTTATTTCTATGTTCTGTTCCGGCCAAGTAAACTTCCCCGTACCCACCCCACCCCCCGCCCTGCCCCAGGTGTCAAGGGCTAGTACTGAAAGCTACAAAAGGCAGAAGAGACCTTTTCTCCCTCTAAGGGGTTTTGGAAGTGAGCTAGTTTATTTAATCCCCAGGCAAACCTGTAGTCAAGCTAATCAGGATGAAAGAATCAGCTTCCTCCATGTGAGCCAGGACTGTGGAAATTGTTTTTCAGGGTGTTTTATAGCCAAAACCCTTCAAGGGTATGAAAGAGCTCTCCAACCAGGGGCACAAATAGTCAAGGAGAGTTTGTTTATTTTATGGTTGTTTTTAACCCACAATAAACAGCTTAAATTTGCAGACTACACTTTTTGACTATAAAGTGGGTTATTTCTCAAGATGCCTGTGCTTTCCCATAACAGATGGAATAAATAGGGGAAAATGCTGAGAATACACCACTGAAATTCTGATTTATTCAATCATTAACAGAAAGAAGTGCAATTTCAATGGTAATAGAATGAAAACCCAACTGTTTCTGCTTTGCTTCTGAAAACTTGTTTTCTATGGAGAATGCTGCTCTTAGGCAAACACCTATTTAAACCTCAGCAATGTATAATCTTAACTTCAGGCAGTATGGTTGTGTAGGTTTGGCAATTTGTGATACCTCTGCAATGAGGGATAAAATATCAACTTTCAATAATATGGGTAGTATCTGCAGTGCAAATACTGGGAAAAAAATGCTACATTATCTCCAAGGAAAGATATTATATATAGAACCCTTTGTACTTGGCTTTCAATGCTTCTTAAGGCCATTGCTTTGCAGCTTGTTAGAAAAAGCATAGTCGATGCATATCCTTTGGAGAGTTGGCACTAAGTAGGCAACGAATCAGTCCAGTGTGTCTTTCTCAGGGCACAGTTAAGGAGGAGGGAAAAGAAAAGTTATTTAAGTACAACAATGTTTAAAACAACTTCAGGGAGGCCACTTCCATGTTGGAAACCATACTAAATGCATCTTGGGAAAATTGTTTTAATATAATAAAGCCAAATGAAACATGGCTATGAGTTATAAGAAAAGCAGAAAACCTAAACTAAAGAGCCCATGATACACATACACACACATGCACCACATATGTAAAAAGTATATAATATACACACATGTAAGCACACACCCGTGCACACACACAGGATATGTAAGAAGGCAGACCATTTGTCTGTTTGTTTTGTTTCCATATCACAATAGGTCTGTGAGGTATAAGGGCTTCAACACATACTTGCTTAAGCTTTTCTGAGAATTTTGAAGTTCTTTTGTGAAATTTTGCTTTAAGCATGGCTACATGATTATGTCTTGAGCTGGATGGACAAACAGAATTCACCAAGTGGGCAGCCAGGAGCTCGAGATTGGAGTCAAACTCTGTTTTTAATCCAAATGTGACCTTGGCTAACTCATTTTATCTCCTGGAATCTCTTTTGGGGAATTTGTCCCCCAAAACTGTGTGTCAACTTGGCTAGGCCATGATTCCCAGTATTGTGTGGTTATCCACCATTTTGTGATCTAATATGTGCTGTAAATCTTAACCTCTAAGATGTTAATAAGTCAGGATTAGAGGTAGTTATGTTAATGAGGCAGGACTCAACCTCAGGATTAGGTTGTATCTTGAGTCAATCTCTTTTGAGATATAAAAGAGAGAATTAAGCAGAGAGGAGAAGGACCTCATTACTACCAAGCAAGAAGAGCCAGAAGCGAAAATCAATCAACATAATCCACCACCATAAATAAAGGGAAAGAAAACAATCACATGATCATCTCAATTGATGCAGAAAAGGCATTTGACAAAGTTCAACACCCATTCCTGATAAAAACTCTCAATAAAATAGGTATAGAAGGGAAATTTCTCAACATAATAAAGGGCATCTATGCAAAATCAAT
>NW_004443939.1:33215768-33238474 GCF_000243295.1 Trichechus manatus latirostris | reverse complement strand
GTGGGGTTGTTAACCAATGTCATAAAACAATATGTGTACTACTGTTTCATGAGAAACTATTTGTTCTGTAAGCCTTCACGTGAAGTACAATAAAAAAAAAAAAAAAGAGGAGCCAGGAGCGGAGTGTGTCGTTTGGACCCCAGGGTCCCTGTGCTGAGAAGCTCATAGACCATGGAAAGATTGATGATAAGGACCATCCTCCAGAGTCAACAGAGAGGAAGCCTTTCTCTGGAGTTGGCAACCTGAATTTGGACTTCTAGTCCCCTAAAACTGTGAGAGAATTAACTTCTGTTTGTTAAAGCCATCCACTTGTGGTATTTCTGTCATAGCAGCACTAGATAACTAGGACAGAATGTTAAGCTTTGTTTGCTTGTTTTCAATTGAGCATTTCTTTTCCTGACTTAAGTATTAGTAATAAAAAGAAATATAAGGATAGAATTATGTATATGCCATGCCATCACCTGTATTTACCTA
This sequence comes from Trichechus manatus latirostris, assembly GCF_000243295.1. NCBI lineage: Eukaryota > Metazoa > Chordata > Mammalia > Sirenia > Trichechidae > Trichechus > Trichechus manatus. Next base: position 33,238,000 of record NW_004443939.1, on the reverse strand, counting down.
AAGATAGATAAGTTTATGACAGAAGCCCTTCACTTTCATATTTTATTGTCTTTAGTTTACTTCAGAAGAGAAGTTCTCCAGGTGCAAGACAACAGCTATAATCTATTAGGCCTAGAATGAAAATCTAATTAAACTCTTTTAAGAAAATCTCATTTTACAGATTTTCTTATCCTCCTTTTTCCTTTTTTATCTCTGCCTTCGATCAGTTCTTAAAATCTTGGATACAGAATGGATCTTCAAGTCGGTCTTCCCAGCAGTCTTAACAAAGCTATGTCTATAAACATGGTCTGGTTAAACATTTTAAATCTACATATTCTGAAAGTGGATGCAGCTTCTCCTTGCCTAACAATGTAAGCAGAATGCAAAAACATTATTGCTCAAACAAGTAAGGTCTGTTTTAAATGTGCTGCCCATTTCCTTTTTCAATCCACCGAATAGTTGCCGTTATTTTTAAACCTCTTTAGTTCTCTCTGCACATGCAATATCATGCCTATCTCCTAGTGCAGGTGTGTGTTTTGTTAGGGTTTGTTTACAAAGGCAACGCTTGGTTGTAGACACCCTGTGTTATGAATAAACCAATGCCTGAAATGAAGTAGAACCTTGATTTATTTGGGTAGGACTGTTTTCCAGTGCTGTAAATCATATTTTGGTGTTCATTTACCTTTACGTTCTTTCTGAGCCACCGGCACTGAGGCTGACGAATGAGAATCAAATGAAGTGTGCTAAGTGCTTCTGCTGGAGGGTTTCATCTCCCCACATGACGGGCTGAGATTTATCTTTGCAATACATCACACGACTTATTTTCCTTTACTTATTTTATTTAGTGTTGTCACAAACAATATCAATTGGCCATTGACTATGAACCCTAAACAGTAGTAAATTAATGAAATAAGCTATGTCTACAGAACTCATCTGTCCCCAATTTGATTACAGCCACTTTGGTTGCACCAAGCCATTTACTACAGATGAAGCTCATTTATTAAACAAGCAGCTTCATGAGTTCTTTGTAAATTGTTTTACATGGTATTTGCAGTGATTTTAATGAAACACTTAAAGCTGTCTCTTTTATATCTCAGTCACTAGGAGTATTTTATGCTTATGGAACAGGCATTTTCAGTCATCCTGTGACTTTAGTCTAAAGAACTCTATCTGAAGTAACTGTACATTTAACGAAGGGCATACATGTTCTTTTTGTTTCAGGGGAAGACAACGGGTACGAGGAAGGAACACAGGGCTTGTTTAGCCAACTTCTTGCGCACAGTGTTGCATAAGCAGCCTGGTGTTGTGTGAGCAGTCGTTAGAGTCTCACCGCATCATAGAGAAGACTATTACAGCTTCTGCCAGAGCATTCCAGTCCCTTCGGCCAGTGTATTAAGAAGAATATCAGACCACAAGAATGCAGTAGTCAATTTACCTTGGAATTTGAAGAGGAAGCTTTCACAAATGGAATAATTTTGTAAAAAATAATCCGAATCATTCAAATAGATAACACTGGTGTTTCTTTGTAGTGGTTTAAAAAAATGTAGAGGGGCCATATATTACAAGAAAATCACTGTGAGTTAGTAAAAGCTGCAAATCAAAAACAGAGGGATCCTAAGCGAGTTGAACACGAAACAAGTAACAGGCTCTGGGCACTGAGGAAATTGCCACAAAAACAAAAGAAGGGATGAGGGGTACAATTGGGTGCTAGGTATTTAGAGTAGACCTGGGGAGGGAGAGGGCTGAATTACAACTTCAGTAAAGGGCAGACAAAGTAGAGGGACAGAAAAGTCACGGTGGATGAGGTAAGAACATTCCTGGGAAGTATCTGCATGAGGTTGCAGCAGAATAAAATTGGAAACATTTGGAAGAACTTGTCTTTTTCTAGAACATAAATGAAGGTGTGTGGTGATGATCTAATGCAGAGTTGCCCTACACATCTTTGTTAAGGACACATGCCCTCTTCATGAATCCACAGGATGAGATCTACTGCAGTCAATATCTGATTAAATAGCTGTGAGACAATCTCAACAGTGCTTAGCATTAAAGTTGAAAGCATATTCAATAGCCTCGTTCTACTAAAGAATTTGATACATGCCAGCACCTCAAACCTTGGTATGTTTTCAAAGAAATTTTGAACCCCAGAATTTACAGAGCTTGCAAACAGGAAATGAAGGAATTTAGATAGCCCAGTCCCACATATTCTGTTAATGAAATTTTCCAAGGGTTATTTTATAATTATTTCCATATATAGTTACTCATTAAATCCAATTTACTGGTATAAGTTCTTTATTTAAAATAAACACTGGGAAGTCCATTGAAACAATCTTGTAGTCCTGCGAAACATGTCAAAAGAGGATGGAAAGAAGGAAGAAAGGGAGGGCAGAAGGAAGCAAAGAAAGGCAGAAAGGTCTGCAGTTCCTTTATGTATACATTAGCATAATTCATGGTCAAGTGATATTATTTTGGTACTACATTATATAACATATAAATGAACTGCAATATTTGGAGGAAAAAGGAGCTAGATATTTTTTAATGAAATAAATTTTGGTCGGCCTATCCCAGCATGAATTTCATGACAAAATGATTTTGTGGTCAAAAATGTTTGGGGAACAATTGCAACTATAATTAGCAGTGCACATATTAGAGAATCTGAGGAGTCCTGTGATAAATAAAGTTGTTTTAGTTTGTTTAAACTTGTACTTCAAAGACACATTTGACTACTCTGTCTTTTTTTCATATGATACCTATTAACATTCTAAGGCACTAGTGTTCCATGGAACACATTTTGGGAAATGCTGCTCTCAACACTTCCGGAACAGACACAGAGAGATTATACACAAGAAAAAGTGTCTATAGGTAGAACTACCCATGAGAAAAGGAAAGTTTATGAAGGGAATTGTAACTCCGAAATCTTCTGAAGTGACTGATGGGGGAATGAAAATTTCATTTTGGGCATTTCCAAACTCCAGATATGTTTTATTTTTTCAATAACTGAATATGAAGGTGCAAGCTCAGCCTTTACAATGCTATAGCATCATGCACACACACACACACACACACCACACACAAATTACCTGCAGATAGGTTACCTAGTCTTATCAAGATTCTTTTTCTACTTTTGAAGCAATAGATATGGCTTAAGCCCATTTATAAAAATTGCAATTCCTGCTCAACAACTTCTTTTATTATCTAAATTCATAATCCTCTTTACCTAACTGCTGAAATCATCTCTCTATAAAATTATCAATGGCCCCCTTCTGATTATTTCTTAGGTTCATCCCCCTTGATTTCTGTGAGGCGTTTGATCTTGTTGATCATTAACCTCTTTGAATGTATGCTTGCCCCAGTCCTCTGCATCAAGTCATCCTTATTCTCCTCCAACCTCTCATATTACTTCCTCGGTCACTGTTTCCTGATTCGCTGATTTCACTGGTCCTCTCATTCCACAAAGGCAAAATTCTAATCAGATGTTTGTTTCTCTCCATATTCATTCTTTAAGAATGTTTTTCAGTGACTGTCTCCAAAAAATACACCTGCCCAATGTGTATATCTCTCCCTAGCTCAAGAGCCATCTTCATACTTCCAAGTATACCAGAATATTTTTTGTCAATTATCCTCTTGACATCTCTAATTTAATAAGTTAACACCAATGTAATCATCTACCCTAAGTGACCTCATTGTTATATGTAGCAATAACAGTTGTTTATATTTAAAATGTAAGTTTTGGTGCCTTATGTCCTTTGCCTTCCACTTGGACTTCCATGAAGTCCTATAATCTCCCCTCCACATCATTGATCAACCATTTATTAATTCCTTACAATATGCCACCACAGTGGTAGTCACTGTAGATAAAAAGTCACTTCAAGAGACACAGAATTTAACATGAGAAGTAGAAATATAAACACACAATTGAAATGTAATAAGTTTAATGCTAGAAGTACAAGACGTATAAGTTAAGAAAGGAGAAAAGGGGGTGTCCTGATAGACATGCGGATGAGACAATATTAGAAAAAGCTTCCGAGGAGAGGGAATATTTGAGGTCTTGAAGAATGAGTTGGAGGTCACATCAGGCATAATAAAAGAGAAAAGGTATGCCAGGCTGTGTAACAGTGTCAGCAAAGGCAATGAGGTATATAGTCATAGCTTGTTTAGAAGAACGGAAAGGACTTTGGTAGGCTGCTCTGTGGGAGTGTTTGTATAACTTGTTTGGGTTTGAAGGGGTGTTAGAAGATGAAGCGGGAAAGGTATTGAGCCTGACTTCAGCAACTTTTTCTTGTCACATCAAAACTAGTCTCCTCTGCCTGACGTTCAGTGACTTTTATGTTTAATGAAGGGATTGTTATCTTCCATATCTAAGTTTATTACTGTTATTATTATTCCTATTAATTTCTTCTTCATCATCACCATCAGCAGCATCACTACACACCACCATACACATATAAGGAAAATGAAAGAGATAAGTTAAGCAACTGCTCAAGGTCATTAATTCATACATAAAACCAACAAATTTTTATTGAGTACTTATTACGTCCCAGACATAGTTTTAAGCACTAAAGAAGTAACAGTGAACAAAGGAAAGTTCTGTCCTGGAAGTAGGGCATTTTGCTTGAGGAGATAGACCATAAATAATTTAAACAACTTAATAAAAAAATTTAAATAAACAGTTTATAACAATGTCTGATAGAGGGATACATGCTACAAAAAGCAGGGGTAAGAACCTGGAGAGTAATGTGTAGTAAATTGCTGAGCTGGATGGGAAGCCAGGCTGTCTGCCTCTAACCCACTGCAGTCAAGTTGATTCTGACTCATAACGACCCTATAGGGGACAGGGTAGAACTGTCCCACAGGGTTTCCAAGGAGCTAATGATGGATTCGAACAGCCAACCTTTTGGTTAACAGCGGAACTCTTAACCACTAGGGCACCAGGTCTGCCTCTAGATCGTCTTTAATAAACTCCCCATTACTTATCAGCTTCAGGTACAACTTCATTGCTGACATTTGAGGACTACAATAATCTCTCCTCGCACACATACGTTCTAAGGCAACTCCAATCTCATCAATATCAAATCTATGTTCTAGTCAGGCAAGTCTACTTATTTTCATTTAAAATGTGTTCACTATGGCTTGTGCGGAGCCCTGGTGGCGCAGTGGTTAAGAGCTTGGCTGCTAACCAAAAGATCGGCAGTTCAAACCCACCAGCCTCTCCTTGGAAACCCTATGGGACAGTTTTACGCTGTCCTATAGGGTCGCTATCAGTCAGAACAAACTTCAAGGCACATAACAACAACAACAGTTGCTTGTTATTCTGTGGTCCTCTAACACACACACACACAAATACACCTCAGAGTAATGAAGAACTCCTTTTTAATTCTACTCCGGTTCAACTTCTATAGAACTTTTCCTGTCTATTAGGAAACGAGTTAGTTCTATCACCAATTTTGTTTGCAATCTCCGTCATACTTATTGCTCTTCCGGGTAGTCTATAAACATGCGTTGACATGACAGAATTAATATGAGTTCAAAAACAAACAAACAAACTGCTTGCCATCCAATCCATTCCGACTCGTAGTGAAAATGACGAAAAGAGAACAATATGCTAGTATTTCAAAAACTGAAGAACGGTAACTTCGGGTCCAGCTTTCCATGGTATCTGCTTTGACAATGATTTTAAAAATTAACCTAGAAAATCTGAAAAATTCTTTGAAAAATCAAGCCTTCTTATTTAAAAATACAACAAAACAAAACAAAAAAAATTGAGTATAAACACAAATAATTTGTATGGTATTACACTTTGGATAATTTAACAAGCATTAAACTCAATATAACCCTTAAATCCTTGCATATTAATATTATTTAATTTTTATATGTTCCAATTTAAAAAAAAAAACAAGAATATGAAGGCATGCATTTCAAATGGTTATTGATATTATTTCAGCTTTTAACAGCAATATTTCAAGGAGTCCCTGGATGGCACAAACACTTAAGTGTTCAACTTTTAATCAAAGTGTTGGCAGTTCAAACTCCTCAGAGGTGCTTCAGAAGAAAGGCCTGGAGATTTGCTTCTGAAAAGTCACAGTCTTGAAAACTCTGTGGAGCACAGTTCTATTCTGGAATAAATGAGGTCTCCATGAGACAAACTGACTTGAAGGTAGTTTTTTTGTTTGTTTGTTTGTTTTATTTTTTTGGTTTATGCATTTAAAAATGGCATCTCAGTCACAGTAAAGAGAATGATTTCTTTCTAAAGAAGACAAAACAAGCATATTCTAGATAAAGGTGGGGATAAAAAAGCTTGTTTAAGAAAAGCAAAGTAATAATGAGATTTTGTATGACATTTGCATCCTCCCAAACTAATGCTCAGGTGACTTTGCCAATAATATTTAACTCCACAAGGAAACAAATGGCTTCTCACTATAAAATAATACTCATTCTGATTTTTATCTTTTTATCAGTAATACAGAGGCAGAAACAGGCCTTGTCTAAAACTATGATTGATATTACTGCTTTCTATACTTCCTTACTTTAAGATAACCTTTAATAACAATTTTCGTATATTTGCAGACAACAGAGATATTCTCCTCAACAGCAGCTAGCATGTGTTGCTGAATTTGGCAGGTACAATCAGAATTAGGAATAGAGATAATCATTTTTAGGTAGAGTGTTAACAAAGTTGCTGCTATTCTAGGCACTTTCCTCATTCTTATTTGAAATACCATTTTAAATTTTATTTATTTTTTTGCCTAAACTCTATAGGTAACAAAAAGTATGTATTAGGAACAGTAACTAGATGGATCTTAAAAAGTGTATAGATTAAAAAGAGAAATAAGACACTTAAAAATTAGTATCTGCACCCTTTTAGCTCAGTGGTGAAGTTACCTTCGAGGTTCACTGTTCAGCCTGGGAGTGGACAGCCCAGTAAAACCAAATGAGAGTAACGAGGTACAGGAGTCCAGTGACAAGGGCCAGAAGGCAGAAGGGGAGTAGGAAGCTGATGATAGGGAACACAAAGTAAAGATATTGTTGATGTGTTGTGAGATTGTTAACCATTGTCATAGGGCAACATTTGTAGTAACTGTTAAATGGGAGGCTATTTTGTCCTGTAAGCCTTCATCTTAAGTGAGAATAACAGCACAATTCGAAGAGCGTAGTCAATGTCACGTAAATGTGTATGTAAAAATTTTTGAAATGGTGTATCTTTGGCTATGTGTATTTTCACCAAAAAAAAAAAAAAAATTAGCATCTGTGGTTATATGTCAGTTTTCATTTTAACATGTTTAAAGATCTAATGAACCAAGTATTGAAAAGTGACTAAACACTCTGATGCAAGTTCACAGGCACAGTTGACAGTTGCCTATGATTTGAGATACCTGCTAGGAATTTCTCATAACTCCAAAATATGTACACCGTCAATTTCTGGCTGATATCTAGTATATCACCTGAAGATTGTCTCACATTAAAATGTACACTTTTCAGAAAGTAGTGGCAGATAAAGCCAATTGTTGATCACAAACACTGTATTGAGAATAACTTTATCAGATTCCTTCCCACTGATGGCTCTTCACCCTCCAGTATCACAAATTCTTGTTGCTTCTCCAACCCAGCATCTCTCTCATGTGTCTAAATGTCTCTACATTGACACTTTCAAGTAAAAGTTACCAACACGTCTCCACTGAATTGCTAAAATAGGCTCTTAACTGGGTATATACCTAAATTTCTTTACCCAGCAAATATTTATGGGGCTTTTACCATGTACCAAAGAGCCTGGGTGATCCAAGCCATTTAAATCAGCTGCTAACCTAAAGTTTTACGGTTCAAACTCACCAAGAAGCTTCATGGAAGAAAGGCCTGGTGAACTGCTTCCATAAAGATTTCAGCCAAGAAAACCCTATGGAGCAGTTCTACTCTGTAACACACGGGTCACTATGATCGGGAACTGACTCAATGGCAGCTAACAACAGAACAACACCATGTACCAAGCACTGTTGTGGATACTTGGGGTACCTCAGTGAGGAGAAAATATCCTCTCTCCCTTGTGGGGTTAATCTAGAGGAATATGAGAATGCCGCTTTTCATCTCCCATCAATCTTTTATCCACATTGCACGAAGAATGATTGTTACAAAGAGGACTCTGATCTCGTCAATCCCTACTTAAAACCTTTTCATAACTTTTAGTTGATTAATTAAAATCACATATCGTTGATGTAACCTTCAAGGCTCTGTGTAATCAGTCTAGTTCCTCCTGCTTTGCCACTTCATTCCACATTGCTCACTACCTCACTCACTGTTCTGGCCACACTGGTCTTCTATCAAACGGGGACTATCACCAAATCTTTCCCATCACAGAACATTTGTACATTCTGTTTTCTCTTTCAGGAACTTGCTTACTCTTCACACATCCATTTTCAACTCATCCTTCACATCCCAGCAGAAATATCACTTCCTCAGGGATGCTTCCCTAACTCACCAAACTAAGCCTGGTGTCCTTGTAATACTCATTTATATCTTCAGATTTATAACAATTGTAAATAAATACGTATGTAATATTTATCCCTCTAATTGTATTGAATTCAGTTAGGATAGGACCACGTAGGTTTACAATTTTCTGCCTGTACCTACCACCTGGTGAAGAAAAAGTGGTTGCCGTCTAGTCAGTTCCAGCTTATGGCAACTCCATGTATGTCAGAGTAGAACAGTGCTCCGTAGTGTTTTCGATGGCTGATTTTTTGGAAATAGATCTCCAGATCTTTCTTCCGAGACACTTCTGGGTAAACTTGAACCTCCAACCTTTTAGTTAGTAGCCAAATGTGTTAACCTTTTGCATCACCCAGGAACTCATACCTGCTGTAGTGCCTGATCAATAGAAAGTGCCCGGTAAATATTCATTGAATGTAAGAGGAATGAAGTAGATGAGAGGAAAGAAAGATACGCTGACTGTTGGTGAGACCTAAACTAAAATGGAATTGGCTTAAACTGGGGTGGACTCTACTTAAAGGGCAGAGGGTTGGCTTCTGGGCAGAAAACTTCAGGAAAAAGTAACACTTTACCTTAGGCAACAGTTCCAAGTACATTCAACGTCAGGCTAATTTCCTGAAATGCTTCTCAAAAATATTTTGATGTCATGATACCATGGTCAAAAAAGTTTGGCTACATAATATTTTCTGCGTATTAGGAGTTTCTATCAAGAGCTTCAAGATGTTCTCTGATAAGGAAATCTGTTTAACTAACCCTTCTTTTGGACTGAATATCTAATAACAAGGAACAGCACTCATTGGTAAATACTCTTCTAAGGTGTAACAAGTCTCTTCCACTCTCTTAATAATTAAAGGGATTTAAAATGGAAAAATCTCATTCTACATTCTCCTTGTCTCAAAAGAGAGCCATGGAGCCCTTAACTCTAGAGGTTTTGTTTTTACCTCCTGATTGAGAATTAGTGCAGGGAATGAGGAGTCTTTTCTCCCTCTTTGTGATGTAAGATTTATGTAATTTTAGATAATTGATGTATCAATGCACATGGATTTGAAGTATCATAATCAGTGGTCACATACTTTTCTCCCTAGAACTTCTTTAGCCTAATTATATTGTTATAGACTAGGAGTCTCCAAATATTCAGTACATTTATATCTATTTATAGAAGAAATATATGTACCACGATACTTACATGAATGGAGCCCTGGTGGAGCAGTGGTTAAAGAGCTTGGCTGCTAACCAAAAGGTCGGTTGTTCGAATTCACCAGCGGCTCCTTGGAAACTTTATGGGGCAGTTCTACTCAGTCCTATAGGGTTGCCATGAGTGGGCATTGACTTGACAGCAACAGGTTTAGTTTAGTTTTTTTTTTTTGTTTTTTTTTTTATGCTTACATGGAGCCCTGCTGGCTCAGTGGCTAAAGAGCTTGGCTGCTAACCAAAAGGTCAGCAGTCCAAATTTACCAGTCGATCCTTGGAAACCCTATGGGGCAGTTCTACTCTGTCCTATAAGGTCACTATAAGTCGGAATCAACTCAACAGGAATGGGTTTGGTTAGTTTTTTTATACTTATATATCATTTACTTTATAAAACAGCCTAAAATAAAAGCTTAAAAGGTTGAATAAAATAAATATAGTGAGAGGCCCTAATATTTTCTTTTCACTATTCAGTGGATCATTGTGTATACTCCCTAGATTGCATGCATATACCTCATCTTAGAGATAACTCTTATCAACATGACTTGTATAGCCCTCACCAGAGAATGCCATGGCCTAGGATTGCTATTGCAAAATAAATGACAGCGTGTTTGGGGCATACTCTTGCCACTTACCCTGAAAAAGATCCAGCTGCTGTTTATTGGATGGAATTGTTTAAGTGAGTAAAGGGAACTTAGTTGGAGAAGATACTGTAATGTGGACAAAGGATTTATGTTTATAAATTTTGTGTGAGAATTGAGATGTTTCATAACTTACTACCATCATGTTGCCAGATTGAACTCTGTCTTCTTCACATTGGCCTGGGACCCCAGAGGTGCACACTGCAAAAGCACATGGTCCTCTAAGCAACCAAACTACAAAGATAGACTGATCTCTTATGGCATGAGTCTACCAGGAGTTCAAAATGCAAAAAATTGGAGATTATGAAGCATCATTTCTGAGCTTCATCCTATTGTCTTTTAGTCCGACAAAATCCTAAAGAATAACTTTGAATTTATTGTAATATTGAGAACAGTAACAGTGCCTGTGCCAAATGTACTTGTTGTATTTACAACCAATTTAGTTTAAACCTCAATCCTGGCAGAGATACCTTCATAGAAGTCATTGGAGGGGAGTTTAACACAGATTTATACAAAGTTATGGGCTTGGAACTTCCTTCAGTTCTGGAGTCAATTATCATTAGATAAAAGAATCCTCATAATCTAGATGAGAACTGGTTTTGAAGAATGTTTAGGAATACAGGCCTTGGAGAGAGATGGGCTTGAGATCAATTTTCATTTTAAACAAATTAAGGCTATGTGATCTGGTATGAGATATTTTATCTCTATGAATTACCATAAAACTTAAATAACTATGCCACAGGTAGTCTCTGACTTCAGACAGGGTTTCATTCAGAAGACTCCACAGTAAGTCAGTTATGATGTAATTTGTATATCTCATTTTTTAAAAAATTTTCATCATTATTGCCTTTTATTATCACTATCTTTATAAATCAGAACACTGAATATCTATGAGTGAACATCTAAGAATGATAACATCAGCAAATTATTCATTGCAACACTGTATGTAGTACACATTATTAATGATAAAATGTACCAAAAAAATAACAGACGGTCATAAGTGTGGTTCCTCCTAACTTGAATACATCATAAATTGAGATGTTTCAACAAACAGATGCAATCCTGGAAGCGCTCACTCATCTATACCAAGAAATTTGGAAGACAGCTACTTGGCCAAGCAACTAGAAGAGATCCACATACCTGTCCATTCCAAAGAAAGGTGATCCAACTGAATGCAGAAATTATCGAACAATATCATTAATATCACATGCAAGTAAAATTTTGCTAAACATAATTCAAAAATGGTTGCAGCAATACATTGAGAGAGAACTGCCAGAAATTCAAGCTGGATTCAGAAGAGGACTGGAATGAGGGATATCATTGCTGATGTCAGATAGCTCTTGGCTGGAAGCAGTGAATTCCAGAAAGATGTTTACCTGTGTTTTATTGACTAGGCAAAGGCATTAGACTGTGTGGATCATAACAAACTATGGATAACATTGCGAAGAACAGAAATTCCAGAACACCTAATTGTGCTAATGAGGAATCTGTACATAGACCAAGAGGCAGTCATTCAAACAGAACTAGGGGATACTGTGTGGTTTAAAATTGGAAAAGGTGTACATCAGTGTTGTATCTTTTCACCATACTCATTCAACCTGTATGCTGAGCAAATAATCTGAGAAGCTGGAATATGTGAAGAGGAATGGGGCATCAGGATGGGAGGAAGACTCATTAACCTTCGTTACACAGATGACACAACCTTGCTTGCTGAAAGTGAAGAGAACTTGAAGCACTTACTGATGAAGATCAAAGACTACAGCCTTTAGTATTAATTACACCTTAACATAAAGAAAACAAAAATTCTCACAACTGGACCAATAGGCAACATCATGGTAAACGGAGGAAATATTGAAGTTGTTACAGATTTCATTTTACTTGGATCCACAATCAGTGCCCGTGGAAGCAGCAGTCAAGAAATTAAACAAGGTATTCAATTGGGCAAATCTGCTGTAAAAGACCTCTTTAAAGTGTTAAAAAGCAAAGATGTCACTTTGAAGACTAAGGTGTGCCTGATCCAAGCCATGGTCTTTTCAATCGCCTCATATGCATACAAATGCTGGACAATAATAAGGAAGACAAAAGAAGAATTGATGCATTTGAATTGTGGTGTTGGTGAAGAATACTGACTATACCATGGACTGCCAGGAGAAGGAACAAATGTGACTTGAAGAACTACAGTCAGAATTCTCCTTAAAAGGGAGGATAGTGAGACTTCATCTCACTTACTTTGGACGTGTTATCAGGAGAGACCAGTCCCTGGGGATGGTCAGTGAAAAAGAGGAAGACCGTCAATAAGATGGATTGACACAGTGGCTGCAACAATGAGCTCAAACATAATAATGATTGTTAGGATGGTGCAAGACCCGGCAGCGCTTTCTTCTTTGGTACGTGGTGTACTATGAATTGGAATGGACTTGATGGCACCTAACAACAATATTATTCTGATTTATTATTATTATTTTCCTTTCCATGGGAAAAATAATTACTTGTGATTCAAAGTATATTTTAGCTATATAGCTGAACCCTAAATTTGTTCTTTACAATATTTCATATAGACACACTTTACTATATTAAACCTAGCGACCATATGTAAGCCGACAAATTTGATTAAGGAACTTTCAATTTGAACTTGACTTAATTTGTAGTTCAAGTGAAAAAATCTGGTAGTAAGACTTTCTCTCCTCTGTAGTTCTGTCAAACACTGTGATCCATGGAGACAGAAGGAGGAATTAAGCCAAGGAAATACATTATAAGTTAAACTTTTGTGGAATTGAACCCAGAAGTAACCATGAAAGAACTGCAGAAAAATATGCAACCAACATTTCAAAGCCAAATGACTCCTGTATCTTGTATTCATCCTGTATCAGCTGAAGTTGAGAGTGAAATCATTTCCACAAATTAAAATCTTTAAGGATAGTGAGTTACAAATAACACACTCATAAATCTTGATTTTGAATGATATTCTAGAACAAACATTTGAGTTCTAATGCATTTGGGACAATTGTCAAAATTCTTCACTGTAGACTAGGTTAAAAATTAATCGGCAATAAGTTTTATGGGTTGTATTAGTCTAATCAGCTGCTAACCCTGCAGGGGTAAGGGCTGGAATTAGAGTTGTCAAACTTAAGCAAATTAGAAGTGGAAATGATGAATTCTTCCTTTTCCTCAAAAGAAAACTTAGATCTTTAACAAATAATTTTTCCTTTTACAAAGAGAGACCCAGGCTCCATAATCTAATATATTAAAGTAGACTCATTGATTGCTCTTTAAGGATCTGGAACAGTCCATGAAGCAAAACGGAATGAAATAGAAATAGCTTTAGCAGAGGCTCGATATTCCAATTCATGTTCTGTAGAATTATAAATGGCAGTGTTTTCCATGGTGGTATATCCCACCCTCCCCCCGCCCCAACATCTGCAAAGAATTGTCAATATGTTTAGAAAAATAACACTCATTGTGATTTTATTTTCAGGGTCCAGGAGATTTTCAGACTTCTTAACTTTGTTTTCCTGAAATAATCAAGGCTATGATGGCCTCCTGAAAAAATTATTTTCTTAGCATAAAAGTATGGCTAATGGAGAACACATGTAAAACTTCAAATTTTTCCAAACCTACATAACTTCCCATGAATGCAGCAAAGACTGCCCGGCATCAAACACCTTCTTTTTTTTTTTAACATGTTAAAAAATAGCACACACTCCACTTGCACCACCAGAACACAGTCATCTTACCAGGGTAGGCATTGGATTCATTAGGCCAACACCTTAAAGGCAAAATTATAATGCCCTATGGATCATAAAAAGATGGAGGTCATGGGAGAGTCATTTGGTTGATTCCTAGCACAAAGTTATTTATGAAAAAAAGATAGAACTGAATTGGCTTTTGCATGAATGCTATAAAATATTTTTATTAAAAATACAAACAGTGATATAAAAAGCAGAAAAGGAGAGAAAATATCCCAAAGCAACCTAACATATTTAATAGAGATGAAGTCTATCCTATTTCCCTGGGGTGAAAATGTGTGGTTAAACATAAGAGAAGGACGTTTCACTTGGTGTATGTTACCCATCATAGAGACAGCAGCAGGAGCAGCTACAGGAAACGGTCCATTAGTTTTTCCATAATAAACTCTTTTTTTCACTGGCACACTCTTGGGATTCTTTGACAGTACTTCAGTGTAGTTATTGGTGGATGGCTTCAATAATTGGAATGCTCACCATCTGAAATTAACATTTTCTGGGTCACTTTAGTGTATGGCTACACATTATGAAACTTGATTTTAAGGGCATTTTCTCATTGTGTGTGATTCCAAAAGGCAAGTTTGTAAGTGCAAAATGCTCTCTGTATTTTTGCATTTGTTTCTCAAATTACCATGTCAAGACACCTACTCAGTATAACTTCATCATGTTCAAGGAAGGACTAATGAATGAGCGCAAACAGCTCCCAGTTACTGTCTCCAGTGTGTCTAACTTATACCTAGGGCAATACCCTCCGCACAGGGGAGTTCTCCGAAAATATGTGCCCCAAAATCTACATGCAAAAATGAGAATTGGATGGAAGTCTTCGTTCATGTAATAATTAAAAAAAAAAAAAAATCAGCACCTGATTATGCCAAGAGTCAGAAAGAAGATAAGGTTCTTATACTAAAAAGAAATCACAATCTAGCAAAGAAGCCAGATATTTAAGCAATACAGTGAAGTAAGTTCTGTCATTGAAATATACAACCATTTATGAAACAGCACAGGAAAAACTGTGATTTGTGTATACCACAGCACTGCCTGGAAACTTTTCTTAAAGCTAGAAAGGATAATTAGACCTCATGTCACTTTATGACCTCTCTAACTGCTCTGGATCAGACTGAAGCCCAAAGAGTTAACATGACTCATGCAGGGACCCACCGGGCATTTACCCCACATCTTCAGATCCCAAGTCCAGTTTTCTGCTGACTATAGCTGACACCTCTCTCTAGGAAATACATGGTAGCACATCTCTAATTCACAAGAACATTTTCACATTACTGCCGAGCCCTGTTCAAGGGCTACAATAAACTGGGGATGGTGTGGCCCCAGGGATAACAAGTAATTTCCTACTCACTTTCCACTTCAGTTGTGCTATTTAATAAAGGGATCATTACTGAGAGACCAGGGACTTAAAAACAAAGTCTAACTGAAAGTCTAAGAGAATGGGCAAAAAAGAAAAATAATCAAAACCATTGTATTAGGTCAATGGGATAATAGATGATTGTTTTCCCCTTTTAAAAACTATTGTACTGAATCTTAGAGAATGGATAAGGTTTCTTGAGGAAAAGGAAGAGAAAGAACAATAATCAGGAAAATAGAATCAGCTTTAATAACATCATTCCGCAAATATTTATTGAACATGTATTATGTGCCATGGACAATACTGGGTATGAGGTGCTGGGAAGAGAGGTCTTAGCGAGATATTCATGTTCTTTTCATCCCCACTGCTACCAGCCTGGTGTGGGCCACCATCATCCGTCACCCCGATTACTGCAATATCCTCCTAACTGGTTTCCACCCTTCTCTTCTTATACTCTTTTTCTCAGCACAGCAGCTATAGTGATATTTTCAAAAAGTAAGACAGATCATATCATTCTTCTGCTCAAAATCATGCAATGACTTCAAATTTCACGTAAAATAAAAGATAAAATTTTTAAAAATACTGTACAGCCCCTGCCTCTGTACCTGAATCCAGTTCTCTCTCTAAACACATCTAATATTCTCCCCTTGCTCGCTCCAATACAGCTATGAGATCTCCCTGCTTTTTTCAGACGTGATGTACATGTTCTCACATTTGCTCTAGCTGTGTTCTCTGCTGCTTAGAATACTCTCCCTCTGTATATATACATGCATTGATAATTCTCTGATGTCCTTTGAGTCTTTGCTCAAATGTTGCCTTCACAGTGATTCTACCCTAACCTTCATACTTAATTCTGGAGTGTATCCTCCTCCCCCAAGCCCTGGCACTCCTGATTCTCTTTACCCCTATTCTACTTCTCTCTTTTTTTCCATAGCATTTATTACCTACAAACACGCTAAACAACGTACTTATTTTTTCTTCCTGTCTTCCGTCCTTTTGAATGTAAGTAACCTGAGGTCAGAAATCTTTCTTTTGTTCCGTAAGTATTACAAAGAATAAACAGAGCTTGACACATAGAATACATCAAATAGATTTTGTTGAGTGAACAAACGAATAAAGGCATGTTCTGAATTATTTGAAAATGTATGTGTGACCCCCAGATGAGTACTTTATACCTGTTATAATTAATACTTTTTCTGTTAGTTTTTATATCACAACAATTTTTTTTTTTTACTGTGGATTAAGACATGCTTGTCTCATTTTTCTCATTTTTATAACAGTGACTCAGCAACATACATGAAAGAATATGGGATTTCTACCTTCTAATGATACCATTTTTGATGATTTCCAATATTCCTAGATTGATACTTCATACAGTCCATGTTCCTATTATTAATGAATGTTTACAGCTGCTTCTTTTCATTTTAGTCGTTCCACATCAGCAGATGGACGTCCCTAAAGCTTGACTCCATCCACATAATTAAGGACAATTCTACTTTGATGAGGCAGCTCTTCCCCGGTAGTATTTTGAGTGCCTTCCAACCTAAGGGTCTCATCTTCCGGCACTATATCAGAAAATGTTTCACTGCTATTCATAAGGTTTTCACTGGCTAATTTTTTTCAGAAGCAGACTGCCAGGTTCTTTTTCCTAGTCTGTCTTGGTTGGAAGCTTAGCTGAAACCTGTCCGCCATGGGTGACGCTGCTAGTATTTGAATACTGGTGTCATAGCTTCCAGCACCACAGCCACACACAACTCACCACAGTACCATGAACTGACAGACACATGGGGGGATGACAGATGCTGGGAATGGCAAACTGAAGTGGAATGGCGTTGCATTCGTTCTAAAAAAAGTGGAATGGAGTAGCAGTCAAGATCTATCCTGAAGTACAACGCTGTCAGTGATAGGATAATATCGATACGCCTATGAGGAAGACCAGTTAATGGGACTGTTATTCCAATTTACACACCAACCACTAAGTCCAAAGATGAAGAAATTGAAGATTTTTACCAACTTCTGCAGTCTGAAGTTGATCAAACATGCAATCAAGAGGCATTGATAATGACTGGTAATTGTAATTGTGAAAGTTAGAAACAAAGAAGGATTGGTAGTTGGAAAATATGGCCTTGGTGATAGAAACAACGCCAGAGATCGCATGATAGAATTTTGCAAGACCAATGACTTCTTCATTGCAAAAACCTTTTTTACCAACATAAATGGTAACTATACATGTGGACCTCACCAAACAGAACACACAGGAATCAAATTAACAACATCTGTGGAAAGAGATAGGTTGACGCAGTGGCTGCAACAGTGGGCTCAAGCATAACAATGATTGTTAGTCTGGCGCAGGACCGGGCAGTTTATCGTTCTGTTGTACACAGGGTCCCTATGAGTAGGAACCGGGTCACTATGAGTAGGAACAGAGTCAACGGCACCTAACAACAATAACAACACTTTCTAGTGAAAGCTGTTCTCAGTAGAACATACTTACTACTTACAGCATAATTCAAAGTTCCAGAGATTACCAGCTAGTTTCTGGCAGGATCAGATTTCTGATGCTACAAACCCTAGATTATCTGTACTACTCATCACAGGTCCATGTTGGGCAGTCCCCATGGTTTGAAGGCTCATCATTCCCTTCCCTGAGGAACTAAGGTGTTTGAGCCTATGTATTTCCTAACATACCATTACAGCAACTAGTTGCTGCTTGTGTGTGTGTACATATATGCATGCATGTGCATATAACCACATAATGGGGAAAATTCAAAGAAATCAGAGATCGTGAGGGGTTGCTTATGGTAAAATATGAATGATCGCATTCTGACTCTAGTGAAAAGCATACATTAACTCTGCTGTTCTACCTTTCTTCTTACATCTATCTTAAATGAGTCAAGTTCTGACAAGATATTTTCATTCTCTCTGCATTTTGTACAAGAGTCATTTTGTGCTTGGACAGCAAATCCTCACAGTACCTAACCAGCTAGATTTATGAATTTTTCAGGTGTCCATGCTCTGACTTCTGATTCTTAACCAGTCATAGCATTCATTGATGTAGAAGAAAAATTAAGGAAAGAAAGAGAACCTTAGAATAAATGCAAATAAATAAATGAATAAACAAGTAAGACTAAGTACTGGGCAATTCTCTTCATGAGGCAATATTCAATAAATGGTGGCTAATGTGAGACAGAATCTACTTGACAGCAATGGGTCTGGTTTTTTGTTTTTGTGGTTTTAATGCAATAAAGGAACCCTGGTGGCACAGTGGTTAAGAGCTTAAGCTGCTAACCAAAAGGTCTGTAGTTCGAATCTACCAGTTGCTCCTTGGAAACACTATGGGACAGTTCTATTCTGTCCTAATGGGTCGCTCTGAGTTGGAACTGACTCAACAGCCATGGGTTTGGTTTTGAGGTTTTAATGCAATAAAGGAATTCCTGGGTGCAAACTGTTAACACACTTGTTGATAACCTGAAGGTTGTTGGCTCGAGTCCATCCAGAGGTGCCTTGAAAGAAAGACCTGGTGATCTACTTCCAAAAAATCAGTCACTGAAAACCCTATGGAGCATAGTCCTATTCTGACATACATGAGGTCACCATGAGTGGGTTAGCAAAATATTTTCATGTGTCTAGTGGAAGATACCAATATAGAGGGCAAAACTGAGGAAACAAGAAAGATCATAACAGCTGGAACAAAACCTAGGAGATAAGCATGGGGCAGAATCTAGATAAAATTTAAGGGATTAGTAGAAGAGAGAACTAGAAGGAACTCTGACTAAAATTCATAGGCATTTCTAGGTGGAGTGGAGGAAAATTTAGGGCTGTGCATTAAGTAACCTTTCCATGAAAGAAGAAGTGAAACAATATGTTTGAGTGAAAGAGTAAATATTGCTTGCAAGAATGCTATTTGGATGCTACTGCGGAAGAATAAGGAGCCTTGGTGGAGCAAGCAGTTTGTGATTGGCTGCTAACCAAAAGGTTGACAGTGTGAACCCATCAAGCCACTCCGTGGAAGAAAGGCCTGTCGAACTGCTTTCGTAAAGATTACAACCAAGAAAACCCTAGGGAGCAGTTCTGCTTTGTAACACATGGGGTTTCCGTGAGTCGGGTGCCGACTTGACGGCAGCTAACAACAACACAGAAGAATAAAATGATTATTAATAGGGCTTATATGAAGCAGAATAGCCTACCTTTATAGTGAGACCATTTTTTCAAATATGTCTAGGATAGATTTTCCCCTTAGTCTCTATATTCCCTATCAACATTTAGCTGTTTAGTTAACATTTAGATATTCATTTAATATTGTCCTTCAACTTCTAGACATTTTTGTGGGAAACTGGCACGCAAAATAACTAAGATTATGTTTGAGTTATAGTGTCCTCCACCCTATGCAGGTCACATTATATCAGGAATACGGCGCATAGTTCTCATTTAAAAGGGCCATTGACAAAATTAAAAGCCTCCACAGAGAGTTAGCAGAAGGTTGAGGGTTCTGGCTATGTCATTTGAGAAATAATTTAGGAAAAGGAAGCTGTTCTTCCTACAGAATCAAAAAATTAGAAGGACTCTTTAAAATCATCTGTTTCAACTGCTTACTTTGGGAGTTTTCAGATTCTCCAGCAGATGCAACACAGAAGTTTTCACTGTTCTTGCTGATACTAACCCTTCTCATGAAGTTCTTTATACTTTCTCCAGGAACAAAAGATCAGTAGTTGAATCAGCTAGATAGGGCAAGAGTGTAATATATAGACTCTTTCTGTCTCTAAAACTGTGATATTTAGATTTAGCTATATAACAAATATCTCCCTGTTCTTCAGAACAGAGTATCTTTTGCCTAATTTTCAAAATCCTAATGTTGTGTTCCATGCTATATATATATATATATATGTGCCTTATTTCTCTCCACAGTATAATCAGGCTAATATCCTCACCCCATTCTATGTGTTCAATGTACAGATTGTTCTCATTTCTTTCTGAGAGACTATTTTGGGTTTCTCTTGATGCATAACAAACCACCCCAAAACTTAGGAGCTCAAAACACTTATTTTTTTCCTAAAGATTTTCTGGATCATGAACTTAGGCAGAACCCAGCTGTGATATTTTTTCAGCTCCACAAGGCTTCATTTGGGGTCGTCCATTTCAAAGTCATCTTTCAATATTAGAACGTAAAGAGCATAAAGAGTACATGCTTTATCATGGCTTTATTGGATTCACTTTTATGGGTGCATTTAATTTATGTAGCCAATCCCCTGTTGATGAGTTTTTAGATTGTTTCTAACTTTTTCACTATTACTAATAGTGCTGTAATCAATACCATTTGCAGATTCATTTGGGTCTCTGTTGGATAAAGTCTTATAAGAGGAATTTCCGAGTAAAAATGTGAAGTTCATATACATTTTGGTTGAAATGGATAAACAAACCAATAAAAGGTAGTTCAGCCAGGACCAGATTAGGAAAATGCTCACTTTCCCATCTCCTCTCCATTTCCATTCTGATAAGGAATTGTCCTACCCACTGCCTTGGAGTCCATTCTGACTCATGGGAATCCTATAGGACAGAGTAGAACTGCACCAAAGGATTTCCAAGGCTATAAATCTTTACAGAAGCAGACTGCCATATCTTTCTCCTATGGAGCAGCTGGTAGGTTTGAACTGCCGACCTTACGGTTCGCAGCTGAACGCTTTAGCCACTGTGCCACCAGACTCCTTTAGGGAACTGTAGTTCACTATTAATTTCATTTCCACTTCTTTCAATATTAATGAGGTTGAGCATAATTTATGTGTTGAATGATCATTTATATTTTTTCTCTCTGAATTACCTCCGTCATTTTTCCATTTTTATTGTAATGTTTTATATTTGTAAAGCAGTAGAATATAATAAAGATATTAAGTGTTTGACAATTACAATAAATAGTTTTTCACCAATAAAGTCTTTTTCAATTTATTTGCAATGTCTTTTTTCCATACAAAAGAATTTTAAAATGTCAGGATTAAAATCTATCTTTTTTTCTTTTACAACTTTTGGGTTTGGTTTCATACTCCCCAATATTATAAAAATATTTACCTATGTTTTCTGTCAGTAGTTTCATTCCTTTATGTTTTACATGAATACTCAATCTGTATGGAATTTATTTTTGTGTATGCTATGATGGAGAATTTTTTTTTCCAAATGGATAGCCAACTGATCCACTATGCTTTATTTATCAATGCATCCTTGCTCAAGTAGCTCTGAATATCAGATTCATTTTATCCTGACTCTATTCTGTGCCACAATTGATTTATTTGTCTCTTCCTCCACAAATATAATTTGCTTTAATTTTAATAGCTTTAGAATACGTTTTAATATCTGAGGCACAATTTCCTGTATCATTGACCAAATTTCTCCCCATAAAGAAACACTATAATCTCATTTTACATTTATATAAAGCTTCCTTTATATTTCTAAATTTTTATGAAGGTTTTTTTAAATATAGTCCTTTTCTTTTTCTGCCGCAGCAGGATTTTTCTATTATATTTTCTTTCTTGCTATTGTTGGCATATAAGCACAGTATTTTTTTTTTTTTTATTGTACTTCAGGTGAAGGCTTATAGAACAAATAGTTTCTCATGAAACAGAAGTACACATGTTATTTTATGACATTGGTTAACAACCCCACAACATATCAACCCTCTAACTTCTCAACCTCTTTTTTTTTGGGGGGGGGGAAATACACATAGCTAAAGATACACCATTTCTAAAATTTCTACATGTACAGTTCAGTGACACTGACTACGCTCTTCCAATTGTGCTGTTATTCTCACTTAAGATGAAGGCTTACAGAACAAAATAGTTTCTCATTTAACAGTTACTACAA
>NW_004443939.1:33175201-33211299 GCF_000243295.1 Trichechus manatus latirostris | reverse complement strand
TCAAAATAAACAAACGAACAAAAGCCTTGGGATCCCACCAGTGCAGCAGCCCAAACCGGGAAGCAGCTCCACACTTGAACGGAGCTCCACAGCCCCTCCGAAAAAAACAAAGATGGTGCATGGAGCCAGGTATTTGAGCGAAGGGAGGGGGAGGTGACGAGAGGCAAGTAAGAAATCAAAAGAAGCAGAAAAAAAAAAGCAACACTAGCAGGCAACAAATGGCACTCAGAGAGCCAGCTAGTGCGGGCTGGTGTTTTTGGACAAGAGACTGTGTCCGTGGGAAGCAGAGGGGGCCGAGTTTGGGTGAAGAAGGGTAGAGAATAGGAAAGCATATATCACAAATTACTGGAGCTCTGCAGCCCCTCAGGATGAAGCAAAGATGGCGCACGGAGCGAGGAACTCAAGCGAAAGGAGGGAGAAGTGGGGAGAGGCAGGGAAGAAATAAAAAGAAGCAGGAAAAAGCAGCACCAGCAGCCAACAAATGGTACTCA
This sequence comes from Trichechus manatus latirostris, assembly GCF_000243295.1. Lineage (NCBI taxonomy): Eukaryota > Metazoa > Chordata > Mammalia > Sirenia > Trichechidae > Trichechus > Trichechus manatus. Next base: position 33,210,808 of record NW_004443939.1, on the reverse strand, counting down.
GAGAGCCACCCATTCAGGTGTGTGGAATCCAAGCAGCCACTGTTCCCCGGTCAAGAGACTGTGGCCACAGGAAGCAGAGGAGGCCGAGTCGGGGTGAAGAAGGGTGGGTGGTGGGAAAGCGTATATCGCCAATTACCAGTTGTTTTGTCTCCCACTGGAAACTCTGTGAGGCTGCTTTCTCGTACCCCCTGTTTGCTGGTCTCTGATAGGAGTCCAAGATGGTGGATCCGCGCTGTGTTAGCTGGTAGGGGACCTCTGCATGGATCTCTCCTTGCTCTCCGTTCTCTGTCAGTTTTATCATTCCATTTGGTGCTTGACTGAGTTCTTTATCTCTTCATTTTATGTTTTAGGGTTTCAGGATTGTTGTATTCTCTGTTCAGCTTAGTTTTTCAGATCTTTGCTGTGGAGGGACGGCGTGGTGCTTCTGCCTAGAGTGCCATTTTGCCGGAACTCCAAGCACACCTTTTTTTTTAAATAATCATATTTTTTACATTAATCAAATATTCGACCACCTTAATGACTTAACTAATTTTTTAGCTTAAATTTTCTGGGTAAACATTTATATGATGTTCAAATAATAATCATTTAGTTTCTACCTTTATGTCTATTTTTGATTAATTTATTCTTACTTTATTACGTTAGCTAAAACCTCTTGGGTAATGTAAAATAAGTTTAAGCTAAATTTATACTTAGAAAAAGATAAATTCTATTGATCTCTCTGAGTTTATGACACAGTACCAGACACTGCAATGATTTGTGAGGAGGGAAAATTAAGACTAGCTGGCTGTTTCCTAAGTAAAATTTGTGTTTCCAAGGTGCAGTATAATTGGCAATATCTCAGGAAACAATAACACGGACAGAATGAACATTACCTTTTTTGACAAAATAAGTTGTTTCAATTTGATATTTGGGGATTACAACTTATTTTGTTTTGGTTTTGATTATCTTGTGTTTGCCTTTCCTGAATGAAAAGAAGAGTTTAAAAGGAAAAACAGAGGAAAGATGGAATATTAGCCAAGGCAAGAAGTGAAATTGAAGAAGCCACAGGTAGAAGGAAACCTGAATGAATCAGAGAAAAAAAAAAAAAAAATAACCTCACTGCTGTGGAGTCGATTCTGACTCAAACAAACCCTATAGGGCAGTGTAGAACTACCCCATAGGCTGTAAATCTTTACAGCAGACTGCCACATGTTTCTCCCACAGAAAGGCTGGTGGCTTTGAATTGTAGATCTTTTGTTTGGCAGCCAAGTGCTTTAACCATTGCACCACCAGGGCTCCTGAAATGGATCAGAGAGTGAAGGTCAAATAATAAGTAAAAATGGAACACTCTGTGTAACTTGAGAGCAGGGGCCAAGTGTCTCTTGTTTTACTATTTCTGGCAACTGATACCAAGACTGGCATAAAGAAAGTGCTCAGTGAATATTGTGAAATGAACGAATGAGGAACCATGCAAAAATATGAACTAGATGCCCATGTTTAACACAAAAGACAGGTCTACTCCACCTTCATAAAATCCCCATAGGTGCGTTCAGGTCTAGCGTTAAGACCTTCACTCTCAAAACCTGTGAATGCATGTATCAGCAGCCACTTCTTCATAACTGAGAGCTCTACCTCTTATATTTTTGGACTATGTCTAGTGTGTGTGTGTTGTGGGGAGGAAGGAGGCGTGTGGTCGAGTCAAGATGAGATTGGATAATTATCCAGTTAAACTGACCAGGTCTGTGATGTTCCAGTTTGCTTTCTCCTATTGAGTCCTTTTTAAAGAAAGTGGGAGAGTAGAGATAAAGAAGAAGATCTCAAATTATCTACTGTTGTTTCAAAGTTGCTTGTGATCCATAACAATATGATACTTTAAACAAATGGAAACAAAAATGCATTCATCACACAAATCCCACACGCCTTTCTCTGCGGCAAGGCTATAAACCTTATTCACATGAGAAATTTGTGTACAGAAAATTACTATCTATATTACACCATGCAAAAAGCCTTTCTGTCAGGACCAAAAGAAATTGGAGTGTCTAAGATCTCTGCACTGGAAAGCACATTTCTAAGCTTCAATAACTTGGTAATGCCTAAATACAGACTTATTGACTGAGAAGGTTTGGAGCAAGAAATACGCTGATGATTCAACCAGGCTTTAGGGTACTCGTTTCAAATGACACAGTATTGTACTTCCACATAAGGCAGAGATGGAACATCAAAAAATATTACTACAAAAAGTTCTGAAAAACTAAAACAAAATCCTGTGGCAAAAAAACAAAACAAAAACTGTGTAAGGAGACTTCACATGCCTTGATTACTCATAGCTGTGGGCTTCTTTCATGCTTTCCATATGGTGCGTTAGTTGAAACATCCCAGAACACCGAAACGCATATTACTGATGTAGCAAACTTTTGTAGAGACTTTTTTTTGCTAAATTTTGTTATATATTGAAAAGAACAGGGAGTTGAGAAAACCATGTTCTGCACTTAGCTCAGTATCTGTGATCATGTCATTTGTGTAGCTTGATTTCTCTGGGATCTAAAAATTAAATGAACTGGTTTGTCTCTAAGGCTAGGTTGTGCCAATTGGGGTGGGCTTTGAAATAGTTGAATATTAATAATTGAACTTAGCTGAGAGTAAATGAATTCATAGGTGCTAAATCCACTAAGTTCTTAGTCAAGTAATCTACAACTTAAAACCAGAAGATACAAATTAAAGGCAAGAATGGACATAATTTGAGACCAAATGTGATTAGAAAAAAAGGTGAAATATTCTACTTGGATGATAAAAGCCAATGGTCTAATGTCACTCTACCTAATAGGTCAATTCAGGGCATTCTGAACAATTTCATTGGATGTATTCTTGGGAGTGGAGTGGGGAGAGGGTTGCATATAAAAATGCCATATCAATCCTAAAAGCCCCATGTCCCTCTCCACCACAGCTATCACATTTAGCTGTCAAACCTACAATTCTTAGACACATCTGGAAAGATCTTAAATCTCAGGTTATATTAGATGGGTTTGGTTGGGTCAAATAAATTTACCACCTGCTCAGTGGTGGTCTGTAGGGAAGAAATTGCATAAGACTGGGAATAAACAGCCTATAATGACACCCACTGACTTTATCTCTATGACCAGATAACAACAAAACAATCCTACAATGGAATCTAGGCCAGCTGGTTTAGTTTCCTTGGCCATATTCATTGGCTGTTTGGATTATAGGTACAATCTGTTGGAAACTCTGCTGGGAGCTATCTGCCTGAAAGTTCTGAATCATCAGTCTGTTTGTGTTCTGTCAATGTGATCACCAGCATCACTTAAAATATTGTGACAAAACTGTTGAACATGGAATACTCAAGTAGAAGGAAAAGCCTCTTGGCATGTGATCAAAAATAGGCCATTTATTATGTGAGGATGTTGCTGGGAGACCAGAAGTTTAACAGAAGACAGGGCTTTGAACCAGTTCTTCCCAGTTCAGTCATGGCTGAGGAAGTGACACCAGTACAGGCTTGAATTTTTACTATTTGGGTGATACGGAATGCTAACCAGAATGGGAAAAATTACAGATCAAAGCCCTGCTAGAAACTTGGTTTCCCTCTTAGAAAATGGACAGCAGTTACATTGCCCCATAACCCATTGCGGGGGGGTCGATTCTGACTCATAGCGACCCTGTAGTGCAGGGCAGAACTGCTCCATAGAGTTTCCAAGGAGCGCCTGGTGGATTCGAATTGCCGAACTTTTGGTTAGCAGCCGTAGCACTTAACCACTACGCCACCAGGGTTTCCATTCACATTGCCTAGCAAACCAAATCTCTTGCACATCAGATTTTGCGCAGTCAGAAATAGCACTGCCCTGCTCAAAATGGCGCCTGAGCCTGGCTTTCTGCAGTTCTGCCAATAACCCAATCTCATGCATCAGACTCCCGAAAAGGCTCACTAGGCCTCTTCTGAGTCTCCCGCTGCAGGGCTTCGACTGGTAATTTTTCCATTCCAGTTACGGTTCTGGATCACCCAAATTGTACAAATTCAGGGCAGTCCAGTTTCACTTCGTGGGCCATGACTGAACTGGTTCGAACCAGCTCAAAGCCCTGATAGAAAATGCTTAGTTAGAATTCTAAAGGAAGATTTCCCAATAACCCTGGGGAAAGGTCTATTCTTTGCTTTCACACTTGCACGTTTTGGGAATAGGTCAGGTTATATGGAGTGAAAGACGCCAGGAGAAGAAGATGAGGCCAAGGGCTCTCTATATGTAAATGTTTCTACATAAGTCTGATATAAAACACATGACTCTGAATGACTTTTAAAATGCTTGAATCCTATAGGACACACACACAAAAATGAATGATCTGAACACCATCTGTTTGTCTTTTTGGTACATGTGGTAATGGTCACTTATCTGACTACCTGTGGATATGGAAATGCATTTGAAATGATGAAGGACCCTCTGCTCTACTATAATGACAACTACCAGTGACATTTGTAACCCTAGCAGCGGGTTAGAAACTATTTATGTCCACTTCCATTAAGAACTTTACCTCTTTTGACACATTCATTTGGTTCTATTTGAAAGAGAAAATCATTAGTCTGACCTAAAACCACAAATGAAGGCAAACTTCTCCCAAGTAATTTGCATATGCTTAACTATTTATGAGTTTCCTGCTGAGCATCAAAGGTAGTTTTCAATCTACCTACACCCCAAACTTCTATAGAACATTCGGTTTCTTCAGTTTCTGGTAAAAGCATCCTCATTACCCTATGACATGAAATTTGAGGTCAGAAACATACTGGACAGTACTTTCCCCCCTCCCCTCCCTTGGTGAGCATTCTAGCATTTTCTGCAATGAATAAAGTTTATCCATTCATTCAACAGATATTTATTAAGTAGCTACAATGTGCCATGAACATAGTCTAATTTTGGAACACACTGAAATGTTCATTAGAGCACTGAATTAAAATCAATATTATTTACCACCATCTATTCTGGGTCGGAATTGACTTGGCAGCAATGGGTTTTGGGTTTTATTCTTTTACCAGCATTCATAATTGTAATTTAATTTGTAATTTGTTGATAGCTGTGCTATATGACCAAAAAAATAGGCAAAATACAATATGTGGAATAGCTTTCATTTGAAGCATGTGTACTAGTAGAATTTCGGAGCTTTAAACCTATTTATTCAGCATAGTCTGTAATAGCAGCGCTTGAATATGGACTTACCTTTTTTACTTGTATATTTATTTCAGGTTTTCACGTTTTTGAGTTTCCATCTGATCTGAAACAAAAGCAGCAGTTAATACTGTTGCATTTAATCTCATTTCAGCGCTTACAGCGGTGAGACAGCAATCTAGACGAAATCACTGCTGATGCGAGTAAGTTATTCATAGTTTGTTGAAAGAGTTACACTTCCAACATGCAATGCCTTATGCTTTGTTTATTTTACATTTTTTGATGCAAATTACTTGCTATCTTAATGTGGGAGCACATCAGAAGTAGAACGTTAGAATCTTTGTCCAAGCTCCCAATGCTTGGCATATTTCCTAAAATTACATGGGTCAAATAGCAAGAAGATTGTTTAGAAAGTTACAGAATATCACCACAGAGATTTCTGAAAAGATAATTTTACATCTGACCACTAATGACTTCTGAAGCCTTTAGTACACAGCAAGAAAAATAGTTTAAAAACAAATGCAAAATACGTTTACTGATGCTTCTTTCAATTAGTCTTTGCTTTTTAGTATGAAGAATAGAGTGCATTTTGGTTTTTATTTAAAACATGCATAGTCTATTGAATTCCAGCTGACACCGCTGAAGGCAGTTCTTAAGATTTTCCATTGTATGACGAAAATCATATTTACATTACTTTGCATCATATTTCTGTGCCGTATAATTATCAAATAAACTCTTTAGGAGTTATAGGGGAAAGAGTGGGGGGCCCCTAAACCACGTTCCTGGGGTTTTCTTGTTTTTCTTTCGCTCTTTCTTCGTAAAGTCTTTATAAAATGGACAAGTCCATGGGAACTTTCTAATTTGTGGATGGTGGTTCCAAGCTGTGCCTATACAGTTTTACAACTGCTTAGCTCCAAAATGTACAAACACATTACCCTGCTACATAGCAAAATGCCCAGGAGAAGGCAATGCAAAAGAAATGAAGCAGAGGGAAATATATTGCACAATTTTCTTTTCTTTTTTCTTTTTTCCATTTAATTTAAAATTGATATAAAGTGATTTCAGCTTTGTACAGCCAGTGACTGCTTTCCACGTGTTTCCCCATCTCATCTTGATTTTCAGCTGCACGTGGCTGGCAACCCAACCCAAATGAGCTTCTGAGAAAGACCTCTCAGGAAGATACTGAAAGAAGACATGGTCTTTCCTTTAAGAGTAAGCAGTTGAAGCTCCTTATATTTATTTTGAAGCTAAGTGGGTTTTGGCTTGGGGTGTGCATCTGTGGCCTGAAAGTCTTAACTTTGCTATGCAAAGTAACTTTTCAACAGGACCAAAAAGTTCGGCCATCTGCCAAACAAAATGCTCGCTACATCAGCTTCAGAACAAAGTCTCTGGGGGTCAAACTGCCTCAGGGTGTTGTACATCTTATTGTATTGTGTATCTCTAAGCAGTTGGTGTGCAATAAAAAAATAATAATAATAAGGTTTGAGAGATTTTTGGCTGAAAAACATATGAAAATCCATGATTCTGTATTGATAAATACAAAACATATGAGAAAGAACCCAGGAAAGCCTTTGACACGTAGTAGGTTCAATTCACATAAATCTGAAACCAAACCCATCGCTGTGGTGTTGATTCCGACTCATAGTGACCCTATAGGACTTAGTAGAACTGCCCCGTAGGGTTTCCAAGGAGTGGCTGGTGGATTCAGATTGCTGACCTTTTGGTTAGCAGCCGACCTCTTAACCACTGTGCCACTAGGGCTCCTCAATTCACATGAGTTGATTTGAATTGGAATATTACAAGCCTTCAATATATTCCATGTTTTTGAAAAAAAATAGCAAAGTACAACCCTACTGGTGAATAGGAACAGAATCTGCTTCTTGTCCAGAATTATAGAGGTTAACCTAACAGAACTTTTACTCCAGTATCACCAACTCTACTGGGTATGTAGTCATGATGAGAGCAGCAAAAGATGCTAACTTTGTTTATAAATAGAAAGGGCTCAAGGAAACGTGACTATCACCCTTCTTTTGTACAGCACGAAGAAAATTTGTGAAAGGGTAGTTGGTGGTCACTGTCTCTGTCTCGTTACTTCCCATTTACTCCTCAGGAGTTAATACATTTACTCACAGATTGGCTTTTGCCTTCACTCCCCCAAAACGCATATGGAAATTGCTTGTTCCAAAGTCCACCCTGGTGTTTCAGTGACCGATGCAAAACTCTGCTTGCAGTACTCATTTTTTTTTTTTTAACATGCTTTAGGTAAAAGTTTACAGAGAAAATTAGTTTCTCATTAAAAGACTCATTTTTTTTTTTTGAGATCCATTTGAAACATCGCCTTTTCTGTGAAACAGAACCTAATTCCTGCAGCTAATTTAGTTACTTTCTCCTTTGTGTTCTCATAGAAAATTGTTTCTAACTCTCTTATTACAGTTACCCTGATATGCTATAATTTAGCTGTGCACAGGTATACAGAATTGCTGCTCAAACCAGACTGTAAACTCCTTAAAGGCAAGAACAATAAATTATTCATTTTTGTACAACCAATATCTAGTACATATGCTAACAACATAGTAATTGTGCAATAAATATTTATTGAGTGAATGAACTATGGAGAGATCGCTGACTGGTTTTAGATATCATTTGTCTTAGAGTAAAGAACCAAAAGATGCCAACACTTTTTTTGCATGCTTTTCTTTTACTAATATGTAGCCTTTCTGGAATATCACTTTTGTTATGTTGAACCTCTGCTGCATCAAGCATGCAGCTCAATGTATTAAACATTTGTGGACGAGTCTGCAATGACTTATTGTAGGCTATGCAATCAAGTCAAAACATCCTGGTATAGCTTAGAACTTCTAAACATGCTTTACCTTCCCAACACTTCCCACCAAAACTCATATATTGTTCATGAGAGTGTAGTGGTCTCTGGCATCTTTGAAGCAGGGCTTTGACCACTTTGTTCTGGTTTGAACCCCTGCTGAGAATTTGCATTTCCACCCCAGATATACTGAATTAGAATCTACATTTTAATAAGATTCCCAGGTGATTCTTAAATATAATAAATTTGGAGAACCACTGCTCTACTAGTGGTTCTAAGAACTGGTCCCTAACCAGCAGCGTTAGCATCGCCTGGGAACTTGTTAGAAATGCAAATTCTCAGCAGGAGTACGACATATCCTTTGTCCTGCTTTAAAGTACAACTACTTTGCTGAATAATCCAAAGGTGGTTAAAAAAAATATAGTTAGGAAAAAAAAGATTCATTAATATATTTCTAATTCTATTATCAGGATGAGGGAAGCATTTCAAATTATAAAATCAGATTGATTTAACATTTAGTGGTATGTATACTTAAACCAAGGAGGCTGGTGCGCAGTGGTTAAACACTCAGCTGCTAAAACCAAAAGGTCCGGAGTTGAATTCACTGGCCACTCTGTGGGAAAAAAGATGTGGCAGTCTGCTTTGACAAAGATTTACAGCCTTGGAAACCCTACGGGGCTCTCTGTCCTATAGGGTCACTATGAGTCGGAATCAACTGAACAGCAATGGTTTTGGTTTGGTTTGGATGTTTAAACCGTTTGATAGACTAAAACACCAAAATGAAAGTTAAAAGCAGAATGCCAAACAGAAAAATCAATCGTAACAATAATTCAGGCAAAAACAATACTTAGAACTAAATTTAGAAATAGGTAAAGGATATGAGGAAACAATCTACACACGCATAGAAATTTGAATGGACTAAAACTAGTTTAAATGATAAGAGGATATTATTTTGCCTGTAAGCATAATGCTAATTTTCACCTATAAACATGGTAAAATTTGCTTGTATTTTTTAATTTAGTTTTGTCGTTTGTTCTAGTTTTGTTTTAATTATAATAATCAGTGTGGCCTGGTATATGTTGAAATAGGTATTCTCATAAACTACTGGGGAGTTTAATTAGTGCAAATTTTCTAAATTGCAAAAATTTTTCATACCATTTTACTCAAAATCTCAAATTCTATACATCGAGACACTAAAATTAATCAAAGAACAATAAACAGAGTAAATGCATAGGTCACATTCATGAATGACAATGCAATAAAACTATAATTTTCAAATTATATAAACAAACTCACACACTACACATAACCACTTGGGGATTTTGAAAAAAAAGGATTATCAACAAATGCTTCCTTAAATTACTACTGGGGTCAGGAGGAAATCAAAATGACAAAGTTAGAGTCTACTTATACCATACTAAAAGGTAAACTCTACATATTAAAACACGTGGATTTCTAATTCAAGATGAGGAGGATTTCCATTTCAGTACGGCGGACCAACCACTCATGTTATTTCCTGTCTCTCAAAAAAACCTCTTTGAAATGATAGTATATGAATAAAATAGCTTAAATTTACAGTGACCAGGAGAACTGGAGTTGGAGAGGAGGATCAATAAGCCTCAGGAGATTACAACAAATTTCTGGAATGTGGAAAGCAAGTGCAGGAGAGTAAACAATGAACAGGCCAAAGAAAAGTTTAGTACAGAATGTGGCAAGCTCACCTGTCAGTTTCCTTTTCATAACCCAGAACAGGGCTATAAATTGTAAATGTGTGTACCTAGGAGGAAGGCAAAGAGTTCATGGGCCTGAACCCAGGGAGTAATTGAAAATTGATTCATGATAGTCAACTACAGTCTTACATTCAAAATGGTAAGAATTGTCAGGAAAAAATTTGGAATTTTCTTGAAAATGGAGCCAACTGTATAAAAAGAACTAAATTAACTCATATGGGCATTTTTACCCCAAAGCAAAGATCCTCTCTTCTGGCATTTAGGGTCCCAAATCATCCCACTTAGTTATCAGGTTAATAACAGCTATGCACCTGTGTAGGCCGTTCATGAGCCCAACACACTATACAGGGAACCGAGGATGACTAGATGTTGGAAAAGTTGCAAGATAAAAGAAAGAGATGGAGATAAAGAAAGAAACAACAACAACAAAACATTATCTTAAAGGAAATTGAGGGTGAGGAAGAAAATTGAACTTTAAAAAATAACTTTTAAAAACTCAACCTGTGGTGTCCATGAAAATGCACCATTCAGATCACCTGCTGCAGGAAGAAAAATCAAGTGATGGCTTTAGATGCAGCCCTTGTTGATTTATCACTGTTTTCACACATGGACACACTTCCCATGGTCTGTTATCACCCAAAGACCGAGCATAGTAGGTATACTATGGCAGAACATCCTGCAAAATGTAGGACTCCTTTAACACAGGTCTTTGGCTTGAGGACTCCCCATTGGACAGTCTGAATCTTTCTTAGAATTGAACTGCAAAGACTTTTTCTACCCAGTCCTTCTTTCTTCACTCCCTCCTTCATAGGGATCAAATATACATCGTAGGCTGAAGACTCTGCTTTCTGTCACCTCTCTTTTATCCTTTACAAATAATTCTCCAATAAATCAGTTCCACAGATAATCCTGCTACATGTCTGCTTCCTGGAGAATTCAAACTAACACTCATGGTGCATGCCAGGAGTGTTTGTCCTGAGAACACAAGTGATAGGTGCCAGGACAGGCTCATGCTTCTCCTAATGGACAAAGAAGATGGCGTTTGATGGCATATGGGACAGGGATAGTCCGTGAAACAAGGTCGTGGCTCAGCTTCTAAAGATTTCACCAGTGATGACCGGGAAAACATTCTGTTGGAAGTGTACACTCTTACAGGTTCCATGATTCTGCCCTATAAAAATATAAGTGGGGGTAGAGGCATTGGTACAAAGACATTAGATATGACAAGTTATTGCTATACTGTATTGATGCCCTGCAGAGGTATAATTAGAAACTGAGTGTTGTTAACAGACAATAAAGGCCAAATGTAAGAACCAGAGGGCTTCTTTGGCAGATAAAAGGAGCTCCCTTACTAATGTTCTAAATTCTCTCTTTGTCTTTCTAGTACACCCATCAAAACACGTTCCAAACATAGATTAAAAAAAGTATTTATTTCTTCTCTTCAGACACCGAGAATATTTGAAGGGGGTGGGAGAGATTAGTGTCTGTGTTATCGAGGGCTGCTCTAACAGAAATACCACAAGTGGATGGCTTTAACAAAGAGTTTATTTCCTCACAGTCAAGTAGGCTAAAAGTCCAAATTCAGGACATCAGCTCCAGGGGAAGGCTTTCTCTCTCTGTCAGCCTTCTTCTCATCAGTGTTCCCCTGGACTAGGAGCTTCTCCACGCAGAGACCCCAGGTCCAAAGGAAGTGCGCTGCTCCTGGCACTGCTTTCTTGGTGGCATGAGGTCCCCATGTCTCTCTGCTCACTTCTTTCTTTTATATCGCAAGAGATTGCCTCAGGACACAATCCAAGCTTGTAGATTGAGTCCTGCATCACAAACACAACTGCCGCCCATCCTCCCTCATTAACATCATAGAGGCAGGATTTACAACATATAGGAAAATCACACAATACTGGGAATCATGGCCCAGACAAATTGATACACACATTTTCTGGAGGACATAATTCAATCCATGACACTTAGTTACCCTTGAAGCTTACAACTTTTATACTCATCCTCGTGGCACAGTGGTTAAAGCCTTATACTGCTAACCAAAAGACCAGTGACTCCAAGGGAAAAAGATGTGGCAGACTGCTTCTGCAGAGATTTATAGCCCTGGAAACCCTATGGGGTCACTATGAGTTGGAATTGACTCAATCAACTCCACAGCAGTGGGTTTGGTTTTTTGGTTTGGTTTGTCAGACAAAAAAAAAAAAATCACTCTTCCTTTCAATGAAGCACTCATTCATTTTCTCTTTCTCTCTCTTCTTCCTTTTCTTTGTCTTTCTGTCTTTCTCCCCAGCCCCAAACCCTCCCGTCCTAAATCATCTCTCCTTTCAGTGGCAAATTCTTTCCATGTATAAGAATAATCAAGTGTTTCCTAGGTGACATCCCATGAGGTCTTAGCTGCAAAGCATGTAGAACCATCATGAGAACCAAAGTACGTAGAACCATCACCAGGAATGGTATGGCCGAACTAGGACCTGACTGATGGGGCTGCGAACTGCTCCTCATGGAGAAATCTAGCAGTTTAGTTACCAATGGGCAAACTGATGTGGATAGCTAATATCCCACCAACTGGGAGGCAGCCTACCAGTGTAAACTAACTTAGGAAGAAGACTGTCAAGGTTTAAATCAAGGCTCTGCTACTAATGAGCCCTGTGACTCTGAGACAGTTACTTAACTCTAAGGCCTCAGTTTTCTCCAGCGTGAAATGAGGCTCATTGTGACTCATATCACCGTTACCACAGAGAGTTTAGATAAGGATCAAAAACACAATCCAAATAATTATGTATAATGCCTCACACAGTAAATACCCAATAAATAACTAGCTGTTATTATGAATTCTATTATTTTCTTAAGGAGCCTTTGTAGCACAAGTGGTTTGCAATCAGCTGCTAACCCAAAGGTTGGATGTTCAAACCCACTCAGTGGCTCTGCAGAAGAAAGTCCTGGTAAACTGCTTCTGTAAAGATTACAGCCAAGAAAACTCTACAGAGCAGTTCTACTCTGTAATACATGGGGTCACCATGAGTTGGGGGCCAACTCAATGGTAGCTAAAAACAACAATAATATTATTTTCATTATCATCATCTGACTGCTGTGGTGGAGTTTCTATATCGATTCGAATGGTCAGACAGGAAGTAATTGTGTAATCTTTATGTTGTTTCTTTTATTTGAAGCCAGAATTTAGTGAATTGCCAGAGTGCATTGGGAGTAGGATATAGCTCCTGGAGCCTTAATACACTATTAGCATGACTAATTTGAGTTCTGGGTGAACCTGTTGATTGAAGAGAGGTGGTGAGAGTTTGCAGTGGTCATGTCAACTCCTTCAATAGTGTCGAGTACCCACTATGTGCTAGAATCTAATCTCAGGCACTGGGAAAAAGAATAGTGAAGAAAAAAAAAAAATATATATATATATATATATATATTTTATTTTACAAAACATTTATCTTTTATTCTAGTTGAAATGGTAATGCTGATTCATTATATGGCTTTAATCTATGATCATGGTTCTTATGATAAACAGCCGAGTAAGTTTCTGCTTAATCTGCGTAGCCAGAGGAACCTCAAGCCCTTTGTTCCATCCAGTGTCATCAAACACATACTATGAGATAAACTCCTGCTCTGATGAATGCATTAAATTGGCCTGATGAATCAGCAGACAGTTTAGTCTATAATATTGTTTATTTCACCTGCCTGAGTAATTTCACCTGTTTATGTCTGCAGAAAGAAAATCTCTACATTTTTCAGAGTTTATTGTACACATGCTCTTATTTAACAATCTCCAAAAATATCAGCAAATATAGTTTCATACACTTAAAATAGCAAGTGGTGGGAGTCAAATGATAATTTAATTTCGGCTTGATTTTGCCTTACAATGGGTGTAGTGAAACTCTCAAACTCCCCTAATTATTTTCCCAACTATGGAGTATATAATTGGAATAAATAGCTTTAGTAACTCAAAGCAATACCACATCACCTTAGAGATTACCAACTATTTTAGAAAGAGAGAGCAAGTGGAAGTTAGCGAAACTTCCCCTGCCTGCTAATTTTTTGTTTTATTTTTTAAAGACGGGTTGTTATAGTACCTTGGAATGAATTACAGTGTTCATTAAAGATTTGTTGGAAATCAGTATGCTTTGTTAAATTACACACTTTGATAAATTCAAAAGCTGGATGAGTCATGGATGCAGAAAAAAAAACCCAAAAAACCCTTTGTCATTGAGTTGATTCTGACTTATAGGCAATCCTATAGGACAGGGTAGAACTGCCCCATAGAGTTTCCAAGGAGTGGCTGGTAGATTTGAACTATCGACTTTTTGGTTAACAGCTATAGCTTTTAACTATGCCACCAGTGCTCCTAAGTCATGGATAATGACTGTTAATTAATAAACACTTAATTAAGCATGGAGTGACTTCCAATTTATTCTACTTTTTCTGCAAACTATTGGCAGCCTTCTGTGTCTAGGCATTTGACCCTATAGAGTTTATAACCTATAGGGAGACTGACATTAAAAAATAATCACATAAACACATATTTACAATTATAAATGATATTAAAGATTATGAATAAACATTCTGGGTACTCTAAAAGAGTATAAAGGGGATAGACAGATAGATAGATGCCTTTGAGTCAACTCCAACTCATGGTAACCTTATGTATAACAGAAGGAAACGTTACCCAGTCCTGCATCATCCTAACGATGGCCTGCATCCATCATTGTGGCTATTGTGCCAAAACATCTCACTCTGCTGGCCCTCTCCTTCACCACACATGATGTCCTCCTCCAGAGACTGATTCCTCCTGATGACATGTCCAAAGCAAGTGAATTGGACAATTCTGTGGTGATCCATGAGGTTTTCATTGGCTAATTTTTGGAAGTAGATTGCCAGGCCATTCTTGTAAGATCTGTCTTAGTCTGGAAGCTTTGCTGAAATCTGTTCACTTGGTAACCCTGATGGTATTTGAAATACTGGTGGTATAGCTCACAGCAACATGAAAGTCACCACAGTACAACAAACTAACAGATGGGTGGTGGAAAAGAGGCAGATTTAAGGAGGTTATGAGTTCAGTTTTAGACATATTAAGCATAAGATGCCTGTGAGATATCCAACAGAGATGTTACATAGATATTTGCAGAAACAGCTCACAAGCTGCGTTTTTTAAACAGAAGATTGATATGTCACGGTTACTGAAAAGCAATTATTGATCTAGTAAAAGGTTCTGTAATATATTAGTGAGACAGTTGTTTGATATGTGTTAATTTGGGGCTTGAAGATTAATAGATTGCCATAAGCCTGCTCTATACATTCCACATTGACAAAATGCAGTTCAAAGGAACTGTTTCTTCAGAGTTGTTTTGGTTCCACAGATCAACATAGTATGTTTGGCAAACAAAATGTATTTACTCTTTCTCAGGAAAAAACATGAAGATAAATACCAAAGTATCTTTATTCAGCACTGCTTGATCACCACTACTCTGTTATCCTACAAATAAAGTATTACCCCCAAGGGCATAGATTTCTCTTAGAGAAATTACCCAGATGTCTTGGCACAAAAGGATCAACTTTCAAATGCTGGGGACTAGCATGTCATTCTGGGGAAGTCAATAATGCAGCACTCTGCTCTGAGTTAAGTGGCCCAAATTAAGATGTGGAGGCTGAGCAAGGAAAGCAAAATACATCGTCAGTAAAGACAGGAATCAGAGTATTTTCTGAATTTCCACCAATTTGGTGGAAAGCCAACTTCTAAAAGAGGAGCTCTTCCCTAAGCAGGTTTTGTACTAGCTCTGTAATGGGAGGCTTAAAAGATCATCTACTAATCTGAATTTCTATGAGGAGAAGCGAGGCTACACTTGCAGGCAAGTGTTTCCTGGCCCATGAAAGATCTTAAAGGTAACTGCTCACACTTTCAACTGTGATGAGGTGAGGAAAACTGACGTCAAAACCTCAGAACTGGTGTTCTGGAAGATGTTTGACAGCCCTGGAGTTCAAAGACGGATGTGCTTCCTTCCACAAGCTATACATATTGAAACTAAGTAGAAAATCTTGAAAGTGAAATACTCTGAGAATAATATCATATTCTAAGAAAAGAATCATTCACTTTATAAGCTTATTTTTACTGCTAAAGAAAGAAATCGGTGGGGGATAGAAAAAAACAAAACCAAAACAGATTATTCAGCTATTACTTTTTCTGATAATCCTGAAGGCAACTATACTAGTTTTGAGTTGGATTTAAATTTAAACAATTCAATTCATGTAATGGGAAGGAAAGAAGGAAGAAAGAAAGGAAGGGAGGAAGAGAGGGAGGGAGGGAGGGAGCAAGGGAGAAAGGAAGGAAGGAAAGTCTTGAGATAAAAATCTATTAAATCCTAAAACTGAAAGGAGACTTTGAAGTGATCTAGCTCTATCTGGTCACAATGCAATAACTGCCTTTCTAACAATTGATCATGTATCCTTTTCTTGATCAGTCACTGTCAAGGGAACGCACAAGGTCCATTGTATTCTTAGACATACCTAATCTATTATTGGTTTTCTCCTTAGGTTGAATTTAAATCTTCCTTCTAATAACTTTTGCTTATTGGTCCTAGTTCTACCCTCTGGAAGTACCAAACTATGTCTTTCTTTTTCTCATGAAAGCCCTTCAAGTATATAAAACCCTACTTGCCTCAGGCACTCAGAACCTTGATCCTTGAAGACCCTTGAGGATGCCTGGTCGTACAGAAGCAGAGAAAGCAGACACACAGGGAATGAAGCTTTCAGAGCAGAGCTATGACATCATTTTGATTAGAGAAAATGTTGCCGCTGGACCCCTGCATTGTAGAGCATTTGTTAAACATTAAACAGTGAGGCCTATCTCCAAAGGGAAACTCGAAACAACTGCAAATGGGGTCAGACTTGCCCAAGGGAACTGGAGGCAGAAATATTCTAATACTAACGTAAAGGATTGATGTTTCTGTTGCAGTTAGCGAGGCAGTTCTTAAGTGTGCAACCTGTGGTTCAGGAACACTGGAAGTCTGTATACAAAGGGGCATTAGTTTGCCCGTTGCAAGGTACTGGGAGCTAAAGAGATCATGAAGGTAGTTGGAAGATGGTGAACACAGTACAGCGTTCAGTTTAGGGAAGATAACAGGAATTTCCACTGCAGCTCATATTCAGGCCCTCAAGATGATACAGAAACTCCATCAGGGACAGTGACGGCAAGAATCTTGGTTGAACTAAAAGCGCAGTCACAGGAAGGAAACCTAGACTGAAGCTAGCCTATTCCTAATTGAATGGGGATCTCATTTTGTTGTTGTTCTTTCCAAAAATTTCAGTTGAAAGATTTTCTGCAGCTACAGTTGAACTCGGGACACAGGGACTAGGACACAGAGAGCAAAGGCTTAATGTGTGGAAAGCAACAGGGTTAGAGTCATTTCTTTGTCTCTATGTTACAAATATTCTCCGATTTCAAACCTACTAGATAAAGAAGAGGAAGGAAAATACCTGAGAAAACAACCCCAGATAAAAAAGCAAATACATGTCCATAAACAAAGTGAGAGGAAGGGGTGAACTTTGCTTTTGGCCTAAACATCAGATCTGAGATAGCCTCACTAATGTTAGTATAGCACTTATAATGGGAAAAAGCTAATGATATTTGCTGTAGTAATATGATTCCATACGAAATGTTACTGCAATTAGGATAGAGAATTTTTCAAGTGGAGCCAAACAATAAAACAAAGAGCCCTCTTACATTCACAGTTCTAATCTTTGAGTAAAAAGTGGCAGGTAATTGATTTATTACTACACTAAGCAACACTATTCCTAGGAATTTCATTTTTGGGGTTGTTTTCTTAGTTTACAATGAACTCCATAAATGACGCCTTTATCCTCTGAAATGAGTCTCTGATAACCTTGTTTGTACTTGTTCCCAAATTAGGGCAATCCTATTTTCTCTCTTAGAAATTATGCAGAAGGAATTGTAGTTCAGTCTGGACTAGTGTCTTGAATGGGGTGATATAAATTCAGGCATCTGCCATGTGGTCTTAAAAGCAGAGGGATAAGTATGCATGGGAAATGCAACGAGAAGCAAACATGAGATACACACAGTCTTTTCTAGTTTATGGTTCCAATTTTAGTTTATGGTTCCAAATTTCTTCCAGTATTTTCCATGAGCAACCTCTATATTCTTTTAATAAATACTCTCTTTTGCTTTAAATAACTTTTGGTGTTTTTTATTTCTACTAACCAGGGTCCTATATACTATAGCACAGAAATGAGTTCTTGATTGAGGAAGATTTTCAACAGACCTAACTTCAGATGTAAAATCCATGGTCATTGTTCTTTACCAATGCTCCCTGCAGTCAATCTGCACTACTTGGAAAAACCGTGGGTAGGGCAAACCCCTCAGATGGCTTCTAAAACAACCAAGTATGTTGATTCAATTCACTTTAGCAGATGTACTGTTACATTACCAAAAACCCAAAACAAAACCCACTGCCATCAAGTTGATTCCAACTGATATAAAGCAGCTGTTATATGTCTGGACACTGTTGTGGGTGCTTGGGCTTCATTGATGGACAGGATTCAGTCCCATTTTTCAAAGAGACTGCAAAGTCTATAGAGAAGACTAAAGAGGTAATTTCAGTGCAGTGAGGTGTGTCCTGAAATAGAAGTAAATCTGCATGCTATGAAGCATAGAGAAGGGGTAACTATGCCAGTCTTTAGAGACCCAGAAAGACTTTCCAGGGGAAATGAGGCATAAGGCAATACCCAAAAGATGAATAGGAGTTAAGCCAGATCCAAGAGTTAGGGGCAAGAGAAGTATATTCCCAAGTCAAAAATAAAATATGTTCCAAGGCAAGAGCTACCATGAGTACTTTTTCACTATGTCTAGCACCTAAAATTCCGAGTAGGAATGGGTGAGAAATGAAGCTGAAAAGATAGCATGGTCCATATCCAGTGAAAAGACCTTGGATTTGATCCTAACAGCAATGGAATATCTTTGAGGGATTTCAGATAGGGGAGCTACATGATCAAAAATGTGTTCTAGGAAGATGGTGCTCTCCTAAATGTGTTAGAGGATGGCAAGCTTGCGTTCAAAGAGACCTGGAGAACTAGGCTGATGCCATGATCCATGCCAAACAGGATGAACCGAGGATTAACACAGTAAGCGTGGAGATAGGGAAAATGCAAAAGCATGTGAGACAATGACCGCTGTGGAGACTGTACTAAAAAATCTGAGATAGAGGGTCAGGTCATTTCTTGCCATAATCCAAAGACAAAAGCTTGATGCCAAATGTAACCCCATCAGAGTAATTCAGAGCAGCTTTCTGTTCCCGAAGAAAACTTAATCTTGGTAATTTTTACAGTTCTCTGAGCCTCAAGGGCTCCAAGACTGGCTTGAAAACTTTACTTAACCACGTTACTGCCACATAAGTTACAAAGCCTGGGGCCGGCCATAAAGACGTTAATATAATGAATATTCATAATCAATAAATATTCATTAAACAACATTTCCGTTCCAGGCATGCTGTTGCTCCTGGCAGGTCCCGCCTGCATGGCAGAGTGCACTTGTTAAATGAGTGTTGCTCATCTCAGAAACACCTTATGGGATTTCATGAAAGAAGCTGAATTCATCTACAATACATACAGATGTGTAGAGACAAGTTTGAACAAATTCTGTACAAAAGAAAAAAAAAGCTTTTCCTCTTTGGCACAATGCTTGTGTTTCGCACGTCAAATGTGTGGCCAACTATGTGAAACTCTGTGGGCGAAACCAAGTATAGTTCAAAGGATTTTAGTCCTCTTTCTACACGCTAGGTAAATGCAAAGACAGGGGTCCCTAACCAGCTCTATGGCTACTAGAAAAAAAGCCAGGTTTATAAATACAAATGGAGAATTATGAGCATATACGCTCAAAAAATCTTTTTATTTTTCATTATAAGATGGCTTTCAAGAAACTCACCCATTTAATGTTAGATGAAGTAGCTACGGCACTGTATACATTTCAATTGGAGTGTACAGGTTATTGGCGCCCTGGTGGCATAGTGGTTAAGGGCTCAGCTGCTAACCAAAATGTTGGTGGTTCGAATCTGCCAGCCACTCCTTGGAAACCCTATGGGGCAGTTCTACTCCATCCTATACGGTCCCTATGAGTCAGAATTGACTCGAGGACAATGAGTATGCATGCCATTAAGAGTTCCAGGGTGGTGCAAAAAATTGTTGTGATTGGCTGCTAACCAAAAGGTTGGAGGTTTGAGTTGCACCCGGAGGTGACTTGAAAGAAAGGCCTGACATCCTAAATCAGCCATTGAAAACTCAGTGGAACGCAGTTCTACTCTGACACACATAGGGTTGCCATGAATCAGAATTGACTCGATGGCAGCTGGTACTGGTACTGGTATGAATGTTATATTAACATAAATTATTTCTCTGAAAAATGGAAGCCAGTTTTCACAAGTGTTTCTCATTAGGAACCCAGAAGTATTCTGTGTGATTACCACGCAAAGAATTCTCACATATTCTTATACACTGATAGTAATTTATAAAACCTACTGGATATTGACAGTAAACAAATATACTACACAACTTTAAACAGAATTTCCTGTTTAATAATTTTATATGACAAGTGTTCCACCCTTTTCTGCATTTTTAAGATGCTGCAGGACCCTCGACTTCTGTTGATGCCATAGATTGCATAGATTGCCTTCTGTTGATGCCATAGAAACAATTCCCCTCTATTGTATTCTAAACGTGTGATGAGTTTCTGAATGTGGAGTTTTTATATAGTAATATTATCCTTCCTTCAGATACTTCAGGTTCTTCTCCCATGCCGAGATACCAGCAGGCACATTCCTCATTGGTGATCAGTTCTGACTTTAGGAAAACTCCAGTTGTTCTGCCACTATGCTAACAGTTCAACAAAAGCGAAGCCAAGTTTGGCAGAGACCTTCTTTAGCATTGAGCATCAGGCTCTTTAAAAGAGAGAGCCAAGAAGCTGTGAGAGACTCATAAGAACTTTCTGGAAAATTCAATGAGTTTTGTTGTTTTTGCTGCTATTGCTATTGTTGTTCATTTGCATTATTGGGTAGGTTCTTTCACAATGGAGTCTCTGGGTAGTGCAAATAGTTAATGAGTTCCGCTGCTAATCAAAAGGTTTGCAGTTCACATTCACTCAGAGGTGCCACAGAAGAAAGCCCTGCCAATCAACTTCCAAAAAATAGCCATTGAAAACCCTATGGAACACAGTTTTACTCTGATGCACATGGGGTGGTCATGAATCGGAATCAACTTGAGGGCAACTGTTTTTGTTTGTTGGCCCGCTTTTTTTTTTTTTTTTCCTTTCATAATACTCCACTCTACATATACTCAGCAACTTCTATCCAAAGAAAAAGAGTTTGCCTATAGAGGTAGGTTCCTCCAACTCTCACAATTGGATCTTTTATTTTTTTCTTCATATCTTGGAACTTTGATTAATACTTGCATATTTCAGGTAAAGTACTAAGGTATGTGATTCAATAAAGATGGCATTTACTACCATCCACCTTGACAGTCTTTGAATAGAAAATGTGAGAGGTGAAAGGTTGGCTGGAAGGGCGTATTGCCTCCAGCATACAGATGGAATAAGAAACCTTGGCCAGAGCACATTATCAAAGGAAAAGTGATCTCCTTATATTTTTTTCATCTTGGCTGTCTGACTGAACCTCCTCTTAATAGTCTTTATATTCCATTACTTTCTTTTTAAAAAGGATGGTATAGAAACCACAGGACTCTTATAACTAAAGTAACTGCCTGTCAAATGCAGGTCACTAATTAGCCAAATTAAATTTCTCATATGCTCAACAACCACTCTCACTATTGGGCACTTGCTATTCCTCCAAAGAAGACTCTAATGGTCGTCCTATTACTTAAGCAATTTTAATTGCATTTTGTGGCTTACCATTAGTTTTATTAGAGAGTTATTTAAGCTTGCTCTTGAATAATAATTGTAAAATACAATAAAGTTTTAAATACGGATTAGAAGAAGAGAAAAGTGAACTCAAATACTTTTTTTGAGAATAATTTCAACCCAAGTTAAGCTTTGTCTATAAATTTAATTTTCTTCAGTCTGAGAATGGAAAGCTGCAATGCAAAACTTCCACGTAAATTGGCTCAATGTGGCACTATATTTTACAAAATTGTATTCTAGGGAAGTTTAAAGAAATGATCTGAAAACTATATATAATGAATACTATCTTTGTTACTTTGATGACTTTGTTTAATTACAAAGGTCCTTTTATTCCAGATCTTGATGATCTGTGTAACATAGCAACACTCAGATAACTTTTTGCTTCCAATTGATAGAAAGTTAGCATTTCTAAGGGAATTTCAGGGAAAAAAATTACTCAAAAAAGTAAAAACCTGAAGATAAGTCCTGCTTTATAATACAGCTCTCTTGTCTCCATTCGTATTGCATTCCAGGTAACAAAGGCCACTTGTTTGGAATACTACATGAATATTGCCCTCTGGGGTAATGCAAAAGGGTGGTAAGGATGAAGGGATTGTGTTCTAATATTCCAATCCTGTGTTGCTTACCTCAAATTTTGTCCAATTTGAAATGGTAGTGGAGAACTAAGTGTGATTACATTTTTATTTGCCACATAGCTATAAAAATGGATTCAAACTTACCAGTGATCATAAAGATGGCGCAGGATCAGGTAACGTTTTGTTCTCGTAACATAAGGTCACCATGAGTTACAGCGGACTCAATGGCAACTAACAACAACATTTTCATTGAGGTAGACAGAGTCTTTCATATGATTAAACGTTCTAAGAAACTCCTTTTTAAATATGCTTCTGTATTCCTCTAAATAACGTCTCTCCAATATACTTGCTCTTCCCAATTCTTTTTTTTTCAAATAAAGCACAGATATTCTTGCTACCCTAGCTTTGCTCCTAATGTTCCTATCCCCATGACCTTAGAAGGTCAAAGGAGTTTTTAGTGCAGGTTATCAGATTTTAGTGCTCTGGGGGCCTCTTCAGAGTAGCTGGAGTCCCTGGATAGTGCAAACAGTTAAAATAGTAGGCTGTCAATCAGAAAGTTAGAAGTTCAAGTCCATCCAGAGGTGCTTTGGAAGAAAGGCCTGGCCACCATCTACTTCTGAAAATCAGCCATAGAAAAATGTATGAAGCATAGTTCTACTTTGACAAACGGGGCTGTCTCCATGAATGTGAGTCGACTGGATAGCAACTGGCTTTGATTTCAGAGTATCTGGGTGGTAAACTACCAGCAGGCAAAAAAAAAAAAAAAACCAGTTGCCGTCAAGTCGATTCTTACTCATAGCAACCCTATAAGACAGAGTAGAACTGACCCATAAGGTTTCTAAAGAGCAACTGGTGGATTTGAACTGCCAACCATTTGGTTAGCAGCTGAGCTCTTAACCACTGCACCACCAGGGCTCCACCACTTCTTAACTCTTGAGGTGCTGCAGTAGATGGAATCAAAGAGCTGAAGCAAGGGCTCATAAATAAAAAGATGTCTTCGGCTCTCGTGATTATAATATACATGACTTGGTGAACCAAAGAAGGGAAAAAAAAATAAAATGTCAGAGCTTGCATCCTGAGGGACGTTGTCCCTCATTCTGAACATTTTTCAACACATCATACCCTGTAACCTCAGCACGTCTGCTGGGCTTGTTTAGAAATATTTCCTTCAGAACAAAATAACCCTTAATTTCTATCATTACCAAGTTCCTGACACAGCATATGACAGCTATCAGCAATCATGTCTATCATATATTTAATGGGAAGGCTTATCAGCCACAGAGGAACCTTAATTAATTAGGTACTCTCCATTGTAAAGCAGTACACAAACATTCAGATCACACTCATATGAGATAAGTAGGATGAGTCATAGTACAATAATATACTGCTTTTGTGAACGGAGAAACTGAGACTAAGAAGTTAAAAATGATTCATTCAAGGACACAGAAATAATCAAAGACAGAACTCAGAAGGAAACTTGGATTTTTCTGCTTCCTGTGCTGGTTCTCAGGAAACTCTTCCGTTACCACAGGGGGCAGCAATCGCAGCCAAAGGCCCTTTGGAAATGCAACTGTTTTGCATACAGATTTAAAATTCACAGAAATGGAATTTCAAAAGCAGCTGCAGGACATAGTAGAGACAGCTGACTCTGCTGTTAACTGATAATCTCGCTTTTCTAATTTCCATTCTCTAGATTTCCCAAACTGAAGGTACTCGATGGCATCCATAGAACCATTGAGCCTGCTAATTTGTTTTTTACCCAGATATATTCTGGAAGGAGGAAGTGTGTACGTCAGTTTGCAAAACAGCATGACTCTGTTAGCCTTTGCTCGTTTTATCCTGAGCCAAAAAATGCAGATCTGATAGCATCTGTTTCCACTACCCATGCTATCCCAAGCATCAAAAAAGCATGAGTTGGGAAAGAAGTTCTGAAATCTTTCACATGCCTGTTCCTTACCAGGAAAACTGCTTTCTTCCATGCATTCAATCAGCTTCCCTTACTTGTGTCTGACTCACATTCACCTGGGAGATAACCTGGGAGAAAGTCAATGGGAAAGATCAAGGGTTAAGGATGGTATAAAGTTCCATGTTTAAAAAAAAAAAAAATGATGTCACGTATTTTCAAATGGATGTTAAGCAGAATTGTCTTTCAAAAGAGAAACAGAGAGAAAAAGAAACATTCATCCACAGATTCTGTGAAAATTGTGTTAGAACATATTAGACTAGGTGTGAGAAATTTAACTTTTTGGGAAAATTTCAGGAGATAGACCAAAATGTTTTGAAATTCAAAGTAATAAGAGAGGAAAACAAAAACAACAACAAAAATATACAATGTTTAATATATCAATTTCCTTATGGAAAATGGGGTTGGAGAACTTAGAATTTCTAAAAGCATATTCTTGCATTCTGTTTCTTGTTGTTACTTACTTCTCATGTTATTCTTCTTTATGCAAATACAAGAATAAGTCACCAATAATGGCTGGGGAAATGTGAATTAATTTAGAGAATAGAAAAATTGGTGTAACAAAGTCAAACCAACCTGCTCCTCCTTCCATCTCAAATAACCCAATATATACTTGGCACATAATATGGGAAGGGAAGGGGACAGAGTAACAAAGGAAGTATTTATAGTGGAAAGATTACTTTTCCGTGTTGTTGTGCTTGACCTTGAAGAATCTGTTGACCTTCTTAATCCATTGCCCATGTTAAATGATATACAGAAATATTCAGAGCATTGTTAAAGCTTGTATTGCAAGTATTGCAAAGCTTGTTAATAGGAAAATAATCACAGTGATATAAACAAGTTTTTATAACATATTTTATTAACATTTTGGAAATAAATATACAGACGTGAATATACACACACAATTTTTTTTGACGTTTAACTTGATATAATTTCAATAATTTTTATCGTTTCATTTAAAAGTATCAATGGATTCATATAAAATCAAGACCATTTTAAGCCTAAAATATTTTTATATCATTGTGCAAAAGTTAGGGGCCAACTACAAAGTTAGAGAGAACAGTCCCCACAAAACTGCCCTCAGTTCTGATACTAATAGCAAATTCAAGGAGCCCCCAAACCACATTTAGTTTCAATAATTCTCTAAAAGGACTCATAGAATACACGTAAAGCTATTATACTCACAGTTATGGTTTATTGCAGGGAAAAGATACAGATTAATATCAGCCAGCTGAAGAGGTGCATTCGGCAGAGTCCAGGAGGGGACCACATGCAGAGCTTTCAGTTGTCTTCTCCTGATGGAGTCATGGACAGTGTCAACTCATGCTGACCACAACATATAATAATATGCACAGAGTATTGACAACTAGGGAAGCTCACCTGATGCTTTGGTGTCCAGAGTTTTTTGGGGAGCTCCATCACAGACTGCCTATGTGGCTTCTCAGTTTCCAACCCCTCCCAGAGGTCAGGCTAATACCTTTAGTCTCCAGTTCCTCCAGAGTTCAGAACTGGTACCACATGGCCCAAAACCACCATGATAAATCACACTGTTAGACTGTCTGGTGGCCAAAGCCCCCAGGCAAACAAAGATATTCCTATCAGGCAGGACATTCCAGGGGCCTAGTGATCACCTCCCAGTGGCTGAAGGCAAAGGCCAAACTTCTCTTTAGGTAAAGGTAATTCTTCACTACACACACTGTGATTATTTTCCTATTAACAAGCTTTGCAAAGGACTTTCCATAGTAATCCAATACTCAAAATATTCTGTGTATTTTTTAACATGAGCAATGGGTTAAGAAGTTCAGCATATTCCTCAAGGTCATGCACAGCTGTTTACTTGCGCCTCATTCTCTTTATATACTGCTATTAGATTTATTCATTTATATTCACATCTGATTCCCCTACTCTTATGAAATCTTCACTTAAAACTTTCAGCGCCGTATTTTTAATATTGGAGAATAGCCTAATATACATGATTTTGCTTTATATTTATTATTCACAGCTCTCTTTTCATCTGAAGCTTAGTAATAAAAATCTTGTTATATGAGCCAATAACTTTGTGACATTAAGCCATCTGTCAAGCCTTATATGTTTTGACTCAATAACAGGCAATCGTTGACTTACCAGAACAATTAACAGGAGGTTTTCACAAGGGATGGAAGGAAACTTTTGCTTAATTGTTGTCTTTGGAGAAGTTAACACATATTAACCTCCCAAATGGTATATGTTACCATTTTTACACCCTAACAAATTGCACATCGTCTATCATTATCCTCTGTTTCCATGGCCATGAATCCTAAATATTCACTCAAATATTTTAATGTGGTAACAAACTAAAGAGTAACTATGTATAAAGATTTTTGGATAACCTATCTGAAGTACCTATGCATTCATGGCATTGAGTACATTGTGTTACAAAGTTTTTTAGCATATTTGATAAAATTTAATAAAATAAGTCTGTGTAAAAAATACATCAATTTACCAATTCAGCTTTTATTTAGTTGCTCCATCAAATATAGAGTTAAAACCCGTTACTATCGAGTTGATTCTGACTCATAGCGACCCTATATGACAGAGTAGAACTGCCCCATACGGTTTCCAAGGAGCGCCTGATGGATTCAAACTGCCAGCCTTTTTGGTTAGCAGCCGTAGCTCTTAACCACTACTCCACCGGGGGTTCCAAATATAAAGTAGCCTGCACATAAATGGGACAAGAATTGTTTTTGTTGATTTTTGTTGCTAGCTGCTGTCAAATTGATTTTGACTAGTGATGATCACATGTGTTACAGAGTAGAACTGCTCCATAGGGTTTTCTTGGCTCTAATCTTAACAACAGCAGATCACCAGGTCTTTCTTCCAGGGTACTGCTGGATGGGTTCAAATGGCGACCTTTAGGTTATCAGCCAAGCGAAAACAGTTTGTGCCATCTTGGGACCTCCTCTAATTGTTTTGGGGTATGAGTATTCCCACCTGCCAGTCTACCAAGAACACCTTCTAAATGTAGACTAATGCGATTGGAATGAAAAAGCCCTCATCAAACTTTCTTGCCCAGGTGCTCAAAGAAATCAGGCTGGTTCTAACAATGCGTTTGTATTTAAAACTGTTTTATATAGATTGTGAATGCAAATCACGTACAGGCATTGTAGTCTAAATATCCAAGCTAAACTACTCTTCATTAAGAGTTTCATAGCTAACTTTTAAAATAAAATTTTGACTCTCTATACATGAAAATGGAGGCAATCATTTGAATAATGTATATCAAAAGGATATTTTCTTCTGGAGATGGATGCTAAAAATGGATGATGAAAGGTAAATTTACTTCATTTTTATTTGAATTGTTAGAATAATTGCACTAATTCATTTTTTAAGTATAGAGGTAATGGTAATGGATAAGTTACTTCGGGATGTGTCCAAAACAAAATTTCTACATATTTGTGAGCCACTTAATAATTCCTGTGAGATTAATATTTTGAAAATAAATGAGTTCAGTTATAATCATTTAACTAATTTTAAAAGTACTTTGAAGTTGCTTAGATATTTGTGTAGTAAAATTGCATTTTTTACTCAGAATATGAAATTAAAATTAAAAAAAGAAACAGACTAGACTCATATTCTTTAAAAAAAAAAAAAGAATTGCTTATCATAAAGGAAGGTACATTGCAATCCCTGGTATTTATTAGACTTTAATTCCAACTGGATATCTTTATGGTTGTGTGGCCTTGGACAAGTCTGCTAACCACTCTCAGCCTATCTTAGTGGGCAAGATTATTATGATGAATAGGAATAATTTCTGTGATGAACATACTACAATCTTCCACCCTAAGTAGGGACTCAACACATGGTAATAATTCAAAAATTTTTTTATTGTTATTTATGTAAGTATACTGATCAAATAATCCCAGAAGTTGGACTATATGAAGAAAAACACAGTATTAGGCTTGGAGGAAGACTCATTAACAACCTGAGTTATGCAGATGACACAACTTTGCTTGCTGAAAGTGAAGAAGACTTGAAGCACTTACTGAGGAAGATGAAAGACTACAGCCTTCAGTATGGCTTACACCTCAACATAAAGAACAAAACAAAAAATCCTCACAACAGGACCAATAAGCAACACCATGATAAATGGAGAAAAGATTGAAGTTGTCAAGGATTTCATTTTACTTGGATCCGCAACCAACGTCCATGAAAGCAGCAGTCAAGAAATCAAATGACATGTTGCATTGGGCAAATCTGCTGAAAAAGACCTCTTTAAAGTGTTGAAAAGCAAAGATGTCAGTATGAGGACTAAGGTGTGCCTAATTCAAGCCATGGTATTTTCAATTGCCTCATACACATGCAAAAGCTGGACAGTGAATAGGGAAGACTGAAGAAGAATTGATGCCTTTGAAATATGGTGTTGGTGCAGAATATTGACTATACCATTGACTGCTGGAAGAACAAAAAAATCTGTCTTGGCGAGAACTACAGCCAGAATATTCCTTAGAAGTGAGGATGGCGAGACTTCATCTCATGTACTTTGGACATGTTATCAGGAGGAACTTGTCCCTGGAGAGGGACATCATGCTTGGTAAAGCTGAGAATCAGCGAAAAAGAGGAAGACCCTCAAGGAGATGGATTGACACAGTGGCTGCAATGATGGGCTCAAGCATAGCAACGGTTGCGAGGATGGCCCAGGACCGAGCAGTATTTTGTTCTGTTGTACATAGGGCCACTATGAGTCAGTGCTGATTCCATGGCACCTAACAACAACATGTGATTTATATAATATTTAACTTACACTGGACAACAACTTAGGCTGTTGACTGAGTTTTGAATACGAAACCAAAATAATTTAATTTTGGATTGTTAGATTAACACCTGTAAATAAACCAAAGTAATCAGAAACATGTAGAGTGCCATCTTTGTGCTTCACTTCATTTTCAGGCCCAGAGTTTTCATTGTCTGCTTGTAGTCATGCAATGTGCTTACACTCCATGGGTGTGGCCTAGTGAATCTCACCTTTCTCTTCTTCTGACTGCCTTATATCTATTTTTGTAATCAAGTAACATTAATAGAGTTAACAATTATAATTTATAGAAGACAGCATAAGGAAAAAGATGTTCCACTGTTAGAGATTACGAGTTCCACTTTTACTGTGTGTTACGAACCGAAATGTCTTGAGCTCTGGTGAGGTAATGAAGGGGATCCGTGGTCCTGTTATATTGACTTCATGGCTGAACTCATTTATACCTTATGTCAGCAATTTTACTGTTTTGCTATAATTGTATCAACTATTTTTTAAAAAGTCCAAGACCACCTAACAATTATACTAAGATTTTGCATAAGCCTATTATTATGATTATTAGCATTTTTAAAGTAATGATGCAGAGAATTAAAGAAAACACTATCAGAATGGCCAGGGAGTACATGGAATAGAATCAGGGGTGTTTTAACTGATTGGAGTAGAGTTTATATTATGAGTACTTAATTTTGCCATTTCATTCTTGTGATTTTATAGGTTTTTCCTCCTAAAAATATCAGAACCTTCAGAACAGACAAATTAGGAAACTATTATTCAAATGCTAGGCAAATAAAAATTTTTTTCAAAATGTTTTACCATGGCCTTTTCCAGCAAGGAACTCAATACAACACAGAGGAAAAGAGCTTGTGTTTTGGTGCCTGAGATATGAGTAGGAGACCTCAATCTGCCACTTACAAGGTATCAAATCTTGAAATTATTTAACCTCATGAACAATGATTTTATCATCTATAATATGGAATAATGAATACCAGCTTCATTAGATCAGCTGAAGTTTAAAATGAATAATAAATAGAATTCTAGCACAGAATTTGGCACATAGAAAACACTCAATAAATATTAAAAGCCAGCTGCCATCAAGTTAATTTTGACTCATTGCAACCCCGTGTGTGTCAGAGTAGAATCGTGCTCCATAGGGTTTTCAGTGGTTGATTTATCAGAAATAGATTGCTGGGCTTTTCTTCTGACATGCTTCTGGGTGGACTTGAGCCTCCAACTTTTTGGTTAGCAGCTGAGTATATCGACTGTTTGCACCATTCAAGGACTCTAAGTATTAGTTATTACTATTAATATACATTTCTAGCACTAGCTGTTAATGTGATTCATTTCACCAAAATGGAACCACAGAAACTACATATTTCTCCTATATATATATATTTTTTTTAGGTAAGGATACATCTTATCAGTGGGACTTGATGATGATTGTGGAAAATGAGGATTAAGCAGAAGATATGATATGCATGTCTAAATTCTGTATTGTAGAATGAAAACACAGATGTCCAACAGTGCATTATGGCTTAGTGAGATGTCACCACCGAGACAGGATATGAACTCCTCAATGTAAAAACAGATAGAGACGATACAGCCATAACTGCCAGGTCATAACTCTTTTTCCATTAAGCTTCTTGGTTGTCTGCTTCTCCCTCTAACACACAGTGAAATATAACTTGTCAGCATTCCCTTTATCAGTTTAAAAATTAAGAGAAAAATATAGTTCATGCTGAATCACGTGGTTCTGAAGCAAAACAATAAAAACGAGATAACTGACATATATTCATTATTTTTCTTTAAACTTTTTTAAAACGACAGACTTTGAAATGACTTAAGGATATGAGTGTCTTTCTGTGCGTCTGGTACAATGATGTAGTAGTCTCAAAGACAGCATGCAGTGTGGCAGTTGCTATGGTAACAAGGTGTTTTTTATTGAAGAGCAGTTAAAATGGTGGCATATAAATAACATATGTACAGTATATTATCTTTGAGTGAATGACCTTTGCCCTTGAACTATATGAACATATTTTCTTCTTTTCTGAAATTCCTGTGTATTTTTGATGTGCATATGTATCTAATAGACTGGTGATCAAACTGCCCTCTTTGAAGCTACATAGGGTGCAGATCTGTGGTGAGGAAATAAAAGGTGGCTCAGTGTTTTACATGCGGTTAAAAGGAGTTGATGGGTTGGAAAATAAACCGCTTAAATTCAGTGCTGTGTTGAAAACATTTCACACTTTACAAACCCACATCGCAATTAAAACTCATTGTAGAGTTATATTTTCTTATAATTTGATAGGAGGGCTATTATATATATACAAAGACTTGTTATATAAAGAGAAAGCTTAAGGGTAGACAGAGAAGTTGGAAATCTCTAATGTTCAGAAAGTGGGCACTGCTGAAAGAAGGGCACTCATTAAAGTTCCAAGAGTGCTGCCCGGGTTTATGCCTTACCTGCCCTCAGGCTGTAGGCAAGTCACCTAGTGACTCTAAGTCATATCCTTAAAAATGGAGATGTGGCCAACCCAACTGCCTCAAAAAGTAGGTAAGGGGACCTAATTAGCAAATGCAGCTGAGACTGCTATGCAAATGCAAGTTATTGTTCTTAAAAAGTATTATGAAAGGAACTATGTGGTAAGGTCAAATTTTTGAAAGAGTTTGTTTTGTCTGGCTTTAAAATGATGGACAAGCTTAATTGGAATTCAACTAACTACTTTTTTATCTAATTGTCAACTAGTCAGTTCAGCTGGAAATTATGGATCTTTTATATAACGATATATGAACATGTTAGTTTCATGAATATAGGCTAGGCTTATATATTTGAGGATGTGCAAGGTATCCGGAACAGTACTCTGGCTACAATAATAGTAATGGAGATTAAAGTTATATATGTATAGGTATATATGTATATAGGCATGTGTATAAAAATCTGTTCATCTATATGTATAATATAGAATATATATGAATGATATATACAATGCATATATGTATATTGAGTCCCTGGATGGTGCAAACAGTTCACTCACTTGGCTGCTAACCAAAAAGTTAGTGGTTTGAGTCCACCCAGAGGCACATTGGAAGAAAGCCCTGGCAATCTACTTAAAAAAAGTCAGTCATTGAAAACCCTATGGAGCACACTTCTACTCTGACTCAATGGCAACTGAAAATGATGTATTGCGTGCATACGCATAGACATATTCTATATAGATATTCTATATATTATATATCTAAATATTTTAGCAAGTATGTGTGGATACATGCATACACACATAAATATTTTATATGTAGGTATGTATAAAACCAAAAACAGTTGTCATCAAGTTGGTTCTGACACATGCCAACCCCATGTGTTCAGAGTTGAACTGCTCCAGAGGGTTTTCAATGGCTGTAATCTTTTGGAAGTAGATTACCAGGCCTTTCCTCTGAGGTGTCTTTGGGTGAATTCAAACCTTCAGCCTCTCAGTTAATAGTCGAGTGTTTAATTGTTGGTATCACACTGAGACTTATATAGGTATCTATATGTACCAATACTACATATATACATATATATTTGAAACTAATCTGGCACAAAAAGAAAGATTCAAAGAAGCCAAGAGCAAAGAAAAACAGGAAGTCTGAGAGGTTACTTGTGTGTATTAACAGCAACAATATTGAGACAATATACATAAAAAATAAAATATTCCATTTGGATAGCATCAAAAATGTAAAAGTGCCCAGGAATTTAACAAAAAAGTACAAGATTTTGATTTAGATAAGCATAAAACTTTATGGAAATACATGTTAAAAATCTAACTAAATTGAAATATATTCAATGTTTATGGCTTAAAAATGCACTACTGTAAAAAAGATAAACTTCCTCTAAGTTCAGTGCAAGTCCAATCAAAACTTCAACATAAATTTTATAGAATCTGACAGGTAATTCTAAAATTTTCATGGAATACCAAAGGGCCAGGAATAGTTTATATAGTTGTGAGAAATAAAAGCAAGGTAGAATGATGGTAGAAAGAAGTAATACACGTAACAAGATTTATTATAAAGCTAAGATATTAAAACTATTGATGACACTGTGCTAAGCAAATATTCAAATGGAACAGAAAGGAGAGCTCAGAAATAGACTTGTACATATATGGAGACATGATTTATGATAACACAAACATTATAGATCAGATTGGAAAGCTGCTTATTTTTCAATGTTTTTTATTTTTTAATAAATAATTTTCACATAACTGGCTACTCATAAAAAGAAATTGGATTCATAACTCATGTATGTATAAAAATAAATTCTGGGTAGATTAAAGACTTAAATGTGAATAGCAAAGTATAAAAATGTTAAAAGACAAGATAGGAAAACATATTTATTATAGATACAGTGCTCAGAAGAGTAATACCTAACATTTTTAAGAAAAAAAGATAAACAACCCAATAGAAAATTGCTCAAAAGAATTAACAGGCATTTCACAGAAGGGGAAACACAATAGACTCTTTATATATTTTTTTAAAAAAGTAGTCCACCTGGCTAACAATCAGCGAAAATCAAATTAAAACCATACTGATATTTTTTTACTTCTACAAGATTGGGAAAAAAATATTTAAAAGTTGGACAATGCTGATATTGCCTGAAAAGTATATCAACAGGGATTCTCATCTATTGCTATGATATGGGTAATTGTTAGAACCATTTGGAAACAGTTTGGCATTACATACTAAAGTTGAACATTTGCATATTTTATTAATAAACAAATCTACTCTGTTATGTACCTAGAGAAACTCTTGCATAAATATATGGGAAAGTTATTTCTAAGTTCATGATGACATCATTTAAAGTAACAAAAATCTAGAAATAGTAAAAAATGTTCATAATGAGTACAATAAATACATACATTTGAAATAGTGTAATGTTATACACTAGTTGAAAAAATTCAATTTCAGCTACATACATCAACATAGATAAAAATCTAAGCAACAAAATTTTGAACCAAAGAAGTTACAGAAGAATATGTACAGTATGATTCTGCTTACATAAACTTCAATCCAGACAAACCTAATCCCTGTATTTTTAGTGTTTCAAACATATGTGATAAAATTAAAAGGAAAAACAAGAGGATGATTAAAATAGTATTCAGAAAACAGAATCAACTTGCTGAGCAGGAAGGTATTAAACGGAGAGATTTTAGTTTGGTGGTAGAATTCTCGGCTTCCGTACATGAGGCCAGGGTTTAATTTCAGCCAATGCTCCTCATGCACAGCCACCACCTGTTTGTCAGGTGGAGGCTTGAGTGTTACTATGGTGCTGAACAAGTTTCAGCAGAGATTCCAGACTAAGACAGATTAGGAATAAATGCCTGGCATTCTACTTCTAAAAAATTATCTAGGGTAAACGGTATGGATCACAAGGTTCCAAACCCATTGTGCACGAGGTCACCATGAATCGAGGGTTGACTCAATGGCAGCTAAAAAATTACTAGTTATATTGTGTTCCTTAAGCTATGTGGTGGTTAAATGGGTATTCATTTTGTTATTGTTCATTAAACTGTACATATATGATTTCTATACTGTGGTATGTATATTTCATAATAAAGGATAACATTATGTCATTCATTTATTAGTTTACTCTTAAATTAACAGCCATTGAATGTCTACAGTCTGCCATTGTATATATATTACCTTGATTAGACAAGTTACATGATTTCAAGAAGCTAAAAATCTAATGTAGGTTATAGATTTAAAAAAAAAAAGTTGCAGTTGCAGCGGTTCCAACTCATGATGACACTATGTGTGTCATAATAGAACTGCACATAAGATTTTTAATGGCTGTGACCATTCAAAAGGAGATCACCAGGTCTTTGCTCTGAGGCTCCACTAGATGGATTTGAACAGCCAACCTTTTGGTTAGTAACTGAGGGCTTAACCATTTGCACTATCCAGTCTATAGGCAAGCACACCAACAATAACAACACAGGATGATCACATCGTGCCATGATAGATCAATACACATGGTACTGTAAGAGTACAGAGAAAGGACAACTAACACAATCTGTTGTTTCAGACTTGGGGGAGTTCACATCTATGAGAAGTAACAACAGAGTTGAGCACTGAAAAGTGCGTGAGAAGGTGTTAGCCAAGAGAACAAGCCCAAGAAACAGTATGTGAGAAGACAGAAGTTCTACAGAGTAGACTTTTTCAGAGAACAGATGAATCTAGTAATTTGCTGGCAAATACCATCTGATGGCCTAAACTTTAGAAGAAAAAAACTATTGGATTCTTAAAGAGAGAGAGAGATTGAAAAGGTAAATTTAAAGAGAGAGCTGTCAGAGCCTAGCCCTCATCAAGCATGGTATATTCCTGTCAATCCAACAGTTAAACAGGGAACTATCAAGGGGAATCCAAAGTTCTCTCATTCATTATTTGACTTGATGCTGTATTAAGGGAGTGATTCTAGTAACTGGAAAGTTGATGTGGCAGGAAATTTATATTTTACATGAAAACTGGTTAAATGTCTCAAGAACATGAGACTATTTCAAAACTTTCCTTCTACATACTATCTTTTTTTTTTTTATTGTAGTTCAGGTGAAGGCTTACAGAACAAATAGTTTCTCATGAAACAGTAGTACACATGTTGTTTTATGACATTGGTTAACAACCCCACAACATATCAACCCTCT